>NC_053024.1:477705226-477722435 GCF_003073215.2 Triticum urartu
GTGGCAGCACTTAGCTCCGCGCTGGTGAGAAGATGTCGAAGACTAGATTAGGTGCCGGACGCGGCTTTTCATTTGCTTTCCGCAGTTGGCTCGTTCCTTCTCATTCGAAGTTTTATTGAAGTTGTTGCCATCTTTGGCTTGTGGTTCTTCGACTTTTCACTCTCCTGCCTCGATTTCTCTTATGCAAGGCCTCGCGAGGGGGGGGGGCAGCCGAGCGTCCTCGCGAGTGTTCCTATCCTAGTCGTTCAAAGGGTTCGCGACCTGGGCCCATTACAGGAGTACCCCTCCAGTCCGTGCCCCACGGGCACCGCGACACGAACACAGGGCCTGGGTCGGTCGCCCCCCCACGGCTGGGGCCGGGAACTATCCACGCGCGGGCATGTAGCCGGAAGGTACGATAACGGAAGCAAAACGATGATTAACAGCAATAACCCAAACATGCCCCCGCGGGGCTCCACACTACTGTCTTTTTACGCAGGAAAAAGGAAAGGAAAGAACAAATCAGGCGCAGCTCGCCTCACACCGGCCCGCAGGGAAGACCCGAGCTGCCTCCGGGGCTCAGGCAGACTCCCTCTCGCGCTTCACCGGGGCGCGACGGCGGGCGGACACGCTACCACCTCCCAAGCAGATACGACGGCGTGGAGGCTGACCGCGGCCACCGCTAGAAGAGTCGCCGCCTGAAGAAGAACCGGAGAAGCTTGGGGAACCCTGAGCGCCGCCAGCCACGCGAGCGCTGCCCTCTACATCATCGCCGGAGCTGGGTTCCCGGCCGCGGTCATCGCCCTCGGGGCAGCACCCTGCGCAGTGACCATCTTCCCCAAACACCCTCACGTAGAGGGTGGCATCGTCGTCGAACTTGAAGTGCAGGGTGCACCGACGGCTCAGGACACGCGCGCGGGCAAACGTCTGCCAACCGCGGGCCAGAGCCAGGCTCCCGGCTGCGGAGACCTCCAGTGAAGCCCATGAGGCCTGGCTGCAGCAGCCGTCGGCCTGAAGCCAGAGGCCGCCCGGGGCGCCGGCCGGGAGCTCGCCGAGGAGGAAGCAAGGAAGTGGAAGCCGGGTGCTAGTCGGCTCCGCCGACCACACAACGAACTCCGGCAACACCTCAGCAGCACGAAAGCGCGGCCTAGGGGGACGCGCAACCGGAGCGCGCCCCCCGGCCGCAGCAATCCGCCCGTCGCTGTGCTGGAAATCGTCTCCACGGCCGCGGGGAGCTGCCGTGGTGGCCACAGGATGTTTGCGAGGGCGCCCTCGGCCGCGCTTGGGCGGGGGAGAGGTAGGCTCAACCTGGCGAGCCTTCCCCTTCTCTGCGGCCGAGAACCTCCTCGACGGGGCCATGAAGAAGAATGAGAAGCAAGGGGGGATGAACCGGAAGGGCGCGCGCCGATCCGTACTTATAGCTAGCGAGGGCCAACCGACGGCCCCCACTATCGCAGGTAATTATGACCCGCTCTGCATGCAGGGACTTGTCCAATCCGTGCAGTTGCCGAGGCGCCATGGGGAAGTGGAGACGCCCACGTCCAATCAACCGCCACGCGGCACCCAAGACCGCAGGATGTTAGGGCCCGTGGCGCTTCGCTCTTGCCCTTTCGCCTCCCTGCACGGCCAAGCCCGGGCGCTCCTTGGGCCCAGGGGCTACTGTCGGCGTTTTGGGAACAGGGGTCCCCAGACTTGCCTGCCTGCGGCCTGCGGCGTGGCTCAAAGGGGGGCCCAGCACGGCCCATCTTCATCAACACAGACCCAAGACCCTCGCGAGGGGCCAAGCCTCGCGGTGCGGACGACACGGAGCTCCCTCAGGCACGGCCTCGTCCGGCTGGCTCGCGAGGAGGCGGAGAGATCAAGGCGGGGTACCTCATGAGGTGCCCGTGACGCAAGCCATGACGACCCAGGGGCGCCAGGCAGGTGCCAGCCCACGCGGTGTCCTCCTTTCCCCTTTGGTGCAAAGGGGGCAAGCGCAGCCGCGGAGTACCGAGGCATCAGGCAAAGGTTGCCATTTCGGTGCAACAAGACCAAGACCAGGAGGACTGCAAGATGGAGGTCATTGTGGAGCCCATGATAGCGTCACCACCAGAGCTTTGTGCAGGCGAAGACTACTTTTGTTAGGATAGCTGGTACTAGCTGTCCCCCTTCAAATTAGCCCGCCATTGTTGGCTCCCTTCCCGCTTGATATTTGGGAAGAGGACCAGGGCCTCTATAAATAGGACCAGCCACCCACGATAGGTAAAGGAGGACAACCGAGAAGAGAGAGAGAGGGAGAAGGGTGACTGAACTCCTCCCACCAGTTCATCCCCCCAGCCAAGAACAGACCCTCGCGAGGCTGTTCTTCCTTGTATTGTTCATCATCATCATCCCAAGAGGCAATCCACCACACACTGGAGTAGGGTATTACACCACAACGGTGGCCCGGACCAGTATGAACCCTGTGTCTCTCGTGTTGTTCTTTCCTTAGCGAGGCGGAGGGGCGCAAGTAGGTAGGAGGCGAAATCTCCACGCGCACCCCAGTGTTCGAACCTCAAGGGTCTGCCGGAACCTGAATCCGACAAATTACTTCAAAGAGTGCCCCAAAGTTTCTATCGAAGAGTCAAGACGAAAACGTGTGCCAACCCCTATGCATAGGTTCATGGGAGGAACCCGCAAGTTGATCACCAAAACATACATCAAGTGAATCAATAGAATAACCCATTGTCACCACGGTTATTCCACGCAAGACATACATCAAGTGTTCTCAAATCCTTAAAGACTCAATCCGACAAGATAACTTCAAAGGGAAAACTCAATCCATTACAAGTGAGTAGAGGGGGAGAAACATCATAAGATCCAACTATAATAGCAAAGCTCACGATACATCAAGAACGTACCACCTCAAGAACACGAGAGAGAGAGAGAGATCAAACACATAGCTACTGGTACATACCCTCAGCCCCGAGGGAGAACTACTCCGTCCTCGTCATGGAGAGCACCAGGATAATGAAGATGGCCACCGGAGAGGGATTCCCCCTCCGGTAGGGTTACAGAACGGGTCTAGATTGGTTTTCGATGGCTACTGAGGCTTCTGGCAGCAGAACTCCCAATCTATTGTGCTCCTCGATAGTTTTAGGGTATATGGATATATATAGGCGGAAGAAATATATCAGGGGAGCCACGAGGGGCCCACGAGGGTGGAGGGCGCGCCCAGGGCGTGGGCGCGCCCCCCTGCCTCGTGCTCTCCTCGTTGATCCCCTGACGTGCACTCCAAGCCTCCTGTATTGCTTTCTTTCCAAAAATAACTTTTCCGAAGGTTTCATTCCGTTTGGACTTCATTTGATATTCCTTTTCTGCGAAACACTGAAACAAGGGAAAAACAGAAACTGGTATTGGGCTCTGGGTTAATAGGTTAGTCCCAAAAATCATATAAAATAGCATATAAATGCATATAAAACATCCAAGGTTGATAATATAATAGCATGGAACAATCAAAAATTATAGATACGTTGGAGACGTATCAGCATCCCCAAGCTTAATTCCTGCTCGTCCTCGAGTAGCTAAATGGTAAAAACATAATTTTTGATGTGGAATGCTACCTAACATATTTATCCAAGTAATTCTTCTTTATTGTGGCAAGAATATTCGGATCCATAATATTAAAGACAAAAGTTTAATATTGACATAGAAATAATAATACTTCAAGCATACTAAGTAAGCAATTATGTCTCTTCAAAATAACAGGGCCAAAGAAAGTTAACCCTACAAAATCATATAGTATGGCTATGCTCCATCTTCACCACACAACGTATTCAAATCATGCACAAACCCGATGACAAGCCAAGCAATTGTTTCATACTTTTGATGTTCTCAAACTTTTTCAATCTTCACGCAATACATGAGCGTGAGCCATAGACATAGCACTATAGGTGGAATAGAATGGTGGTTGTGGAGAAGACAAAAAGCATAAGATAGTCTCACATCAACTAGGCGTATCAATGGGCTATGGAGATGCCCATCAATAGATATCAATGTGAGTGAGTAGGGATTACCATGCAGCGGATGCACTAGAGCTATAAATGTATGAAAGCTCAACAAAAGAAACTAGTGGGTGTGCATCCAACTCGCTTTCTCACGAAGACCTAGGGCATTTTGAGGAAGCCCATCGTTGGAATATACAAGCCAAGTTCTATAATGAAAGATTCCCACTGGTATATGAAAGTGACAACATAGGAGACTCTCTATCATGAAGATTATGGTGCTACTTTGAAGCACAAGTGTGGTAAAAGGATAGTAGAATTGTCCCTTCCCTCTTTTTCTCTCATTTATTTATTTAATTTTTTATTTGGGCCTTCTCTTTTTTATGGCCTCTTTTTTTATTTTTTTATTTGGGCTTCTTTGGCCTCTTTTTTTTCTTCCGGAGTCTCATCCCGACTTGTGGGGGAGTCATAGTCTCCATCATCCTTTCCTCACTGGGACAATGCTCTAATAATGATGATCATCACACTTTTATTTACTTACAACTCAAGAATTACAACTCGATACTTAGAACAAAATATGACTCTATATGAATGCCTCCAGCATTGTACCGGGATTACGATGAATCAAGAGCGACATGTATGAAAAATTATGAATGGTGGCTTTGCCACAAATACGATGTCAACTACATGATCATGCCAAGCAATATGACAATGATGATGTGTGTCATAATAAATGGAATGGTGGAAAGTTGCATGGCAATATATCTCGGAATGGCTATGGAAATGCCATAATAGGCAGGTATGGTGACTGTTTTGAGGAAGGTATATGGTGGGTTATGATACCGGTGAAAGTTGCGCGGTACTAGAGAGGCTAGCAATGGTGGAAGAGTGAGAGTGTGTATAATCCATGGACTCAACATTAGTCATAAAGAACTCACATACTTATTGCAAAAATCTATTAGTTATCGAAACAAAGTACTACGCACATGCTCCTAGGGGGATAGATTGGTAGGAAAAGACCATCGCTCGTCCCCGACCGCCACTCATAAGACAATCAATAAATAAATCATGCTCCGACTTCGTCACATAAGGGTTCACCATACGTGCATGCTACGGGAATCACAAAATTCAACACAAGTATTTCTCAAATTCAAAAATACTCAACTAGCATGACTCTAATATCACCCTCTCCATATCTCAAAACAATTATCAAGTATCAAACTTCTCATAGTATTCAATGCACTTTATATGATAGTTTTTATTATATCCATCTTGGATGCCCATCATATTAGGACTAAATTCATAACCAAAACACATTACCATGCTGTTCTAAAAGACTCTCAAAATAATATAAATGAATCATGAGAGATCAATTATTTCTATAAAATAAAACCACCACCGTGCTCTAAAAATATATAAGTGAAGCACTAGAGCAAATGACAAACTACTCCAAAAGATAAAAGTGAAGATCAATGAGTAGTCGAATAATTATGCAACTATTTGAAGACTCTCTAACATTTAAGAATTTCAGATCTTGGTATTTCTATTCAAACAGCAAGCAAAACAAAATAAAATGACATCTAAGAATAGCAAACATCATGTGAAGAAGCAAAAACTTAGGATCAACCGATACTAACCGATAGTTGTTGAAGAAGAAAGGTGGGATGCCAACCGGGGCATCCCCAAGCTTAGATGCTTGAGACTTCTTGAAATATTATCTTGGGATGCCTTGGGCATCCCCAAGCTTGAGCTTTTGTGTCTCCTTAATTCCTCTCATATCACGGTCTCCCTAAATCTCAAAAGCTTCATCCACACAAAACTCAACAAGGACTCGTGAGATAAGTTAGTATAAACCATTGCAAAACTTATCATACTCTACTGTAGCAAATCACTAAAATTATTATTCAACATTGCATACTAAATGCCTCTGCATATTTAATAGTCCTATCCTCAAATAGAATCATTAAAGAAGCAAACATATGCAAACAATGCAAACATAACAGCAATCTGCCTAAACAGGATAGTCTGTAAAGAATGCTGCAACATCCATACTTCCCTAGCTCCAAAAATTATGAAAGAAAATTCCCACTGTAGTAAATTTATCAGAGCTTAATATGCAAAAGGTTTCAACATTTTATCACATTCTGACTTTTCTAGGGAATTATTGCAACAGCGGTAAACTTTCTGTTTTCAAACAGCAACATGTATACTTGTAACATAGGCATAGTAAAGGACTATCAATGCCACTTTTATTGAAATAAAAGAGGCAAAACATTTTTCTAAATAACAGCAAGAAAATTCTAACAAAATAAATTGATGCTCCAAGCAAAACACATATCATGTGGCGAATAAAAATATAGCTCCAAGTAAAGTTACCGATGAACGAAGACGAAAGAGGGGATGCCTTCCGGGGCATCCCCAAGCTTAGGCTCTTGGCTATCCTTGAATATTACCTTGGGGTGCATTGGGAATCCCCAATCTTAGGCTCTTGCCACTCCTTATTCCATAGTCCATCGAATCCTTACCCAAAACTTGAAAACTTCACAACACAAAACTTAAAAGAAAACTCGTAAGCTCCGTTAGCAACAAGCGCTATCGTTTAACGCCCCTAGCTAGGAATGATGATTTCAATGATGCTCACATAAAGATAAGAATTGTAACATAAAGAGAGCATCATGAAGAATATGACTAGCACATTTAAGTCTAACCCACTTCCTATGCATAGGGATTTTGTGAGCAAACAACTTGTGGAACAAGAATCAACTTGCATAGGAAGGTAAAACAAGCATAACTTCAAAACTTTAAGCACATAGAGAGGAAACTTGATATTATTGCAATTCCGACAAGCATAGTTCCTCCCTCATAATAATTTTCAGTAGCATCATGAATGAATTCAACAATATAACCAGCACCTAAAGCATTCTTTTCATGATCTACAAGCATAAAATTTTACTACTCTCCACATAAGCAAAATTCTTCTCATTATAGTAGTGGGAGCAAACTCAACAAAATAACTATCATGTGGATTGAAAATTAAGATCAAGATGACAAGTTTCATGGTTATCATTATTCTTTAAAGCATACGTGTCATCACAATAATCATCATAGATAGGAGGCATGCTTTCATCATAATAAATTTGCTCATCAAAACTTGGGGGATAAAAAATATCATCTTCATCAAACATAGCTTCCCCAAGCTTGTGGCTTTGCATATCATTAGCATCATGGATATTCAAGGAATTCATACTAACAACATTGCAATCATGCTCATCATTCAAATATTTAGTGCCAAACATTTTATAGATTTCTTCTTCTAGCACTTGAGCACAAATTTTCCTTTCCATCATACTCATGAAAGATATTAAAACGATGAAGCGTATGAGGCAAAACTCAATTCCATTTTATAGTTTTCTTTTATAAACTAAACTAGTGATAAAACAAGAAACTAAAAGACTCGATTGCAAGATCTAAAGATATACCTTCAAGCACTCGCCTCCCCGGCAACGGCGCCAGAAAAGAGCTTGATGTCTACTACACAACCTTCTTCTTGTAGACGTTGTTGGGCCTCCAAGTGCAGAGGTTTGTACGAGAGTAGCAAATTTCCCTCAAGTGGATGACCTAAGGTTTATCAATCCGTAGGAGGCGTAGGATGAAGATGGTCTCTCTCAAGCAACCTTGCAACCAAATAACAAAGAGTCTCTTGTGTCCCCAACACACCCAATACAATGGTAAATTGTATAGGTGCACTAGTTCGACGAAGAGATGGTGATACAAGTGGTATATGGATGGTAGATAATAGTTTTTGTAATCTGAAATAATAAAAACAGCAAGGTAGAAAGTGATAAAAGTGAGCGTAAACGGTATTGCAATGCGTTGAAACAAGGCCTAGGGTTCATACTTTCACTAGTGTAAGTCCTCTTAACAATAATAACATAATTGGATCATATAGCTATCCCTTAACATGCAACAAAGAGTCAACTCCAAAGTCACTAATAGCGGAGAACGAACGAAGAGATTATGGTAGGGTACGAAACCACCTCAAAGTTATTCTTTCCAATCAATCCGTTGGGCTATTCCTATAAGTGTCACAAACAGCCCTAGAGTTCGTACTAGAATAACACCTTAAGACACAAATCAACCAAAACCCTAATGTCACCTAGATACTCCAATGTCACCTCAAGTATCCGTGGGCATGATTATACGATATGCATCACACAATCTCAATTCATCTACTCAAACCAACACATAGAACCTCAAAGAGTGCCCCAAAGTTTCTACCGGAGAATCACGACGAAAACGTGTGCCAACCCCTATGCATAGGTTCCCAATGTCACGAAACCCGCAAGTTGATCACCAAGACATACATCAAGTGTTCTCAAGTCTTTAAAGACTCAATCCGATAAGATAACTCCAAAGGGGAAACTCAATTCATTACAAGAGAGAAGAGGGGGAGGAGAAACATAGGATCCAACTATAATAGCAAAGCTCGCGATACATCAAGATCGTATCACCTCAAGAACATGAGAGAGAGAGAGAGATCAAACACATAGCTACTGATACATACCCTCAGCCCCGAGGGAGAACTACTCCCTCCTCGTCATGGAGAGCGCCGGGATGATGAAGATGGCCACCGGAGAAGGATTGCCCCCTCCGGCAGGGTGCCGAAACGGGTCTAGATTGGTTTTCGATGGCTACGGAGGCTTCTGCGGCGGAACTCCCGATCTAATCTCTGTTCTGGAAGTTTTACGGTATATGGAGTTATATAGGCAGAAGAAGCACGTCAGGGGAGCCACAGGGGCCCCACAAGGCAGGGGCGCGCCCTAAGGGATGGGTGCGCCCCCCACCCTCATGGGCAACTCCCGTATCTTCTGACGTGAGGTCCAAGTCCATCAGGTGTGTTTCCTTCCAAAAATAACTTCTCTAGTTGATTTCATTCCGTTTCGACTTCGTCTGTTATTCCTTTTCTTCAAAACACTAAAATAGGCATAAAACAGCAAATCTGGGTTGGGCCTCCGATTAATAGGTTAGTCCCAAAAGTAATATAAAAGTGGATAATAAAGCCCAATAATGCCCAAAACAGTAGATAATATAGCATGGAGCAATCAAAAATTATAGATACGTTGGAGACGTATCAGCGGCGGCGACAGCTGCGTGGATCGTGGTGCACTTCGACTTCTAACTACGTTAGAAGGAGCTCTGTCACGACCCAGCGGCTGCGTGCCATTTTTGCCAGTGCTTCGGTGAGCGTGCTGAACCCCCTGATCTTGCCGATGATGCACATGGCTCTTCCCACGGCGGTGCCCAGGGTCACCATCGTGGTGACGCTGCTCGGCGCGCACACCATGGGAAGAACGCGCGGTGGTCGCCCGTGTAGGCGTCCTGGAGGTCGCCGCGCCGCCCGAAGTCGGCACAACGACGCCCCTGGAGGGCCCCGCGCCGCCTGCAGGGGCCCCAGCTCCGTCCTTGGATCCGGCGACGTGTAGCCGGTCATCTAGCGCGCGAACGACACAGCTCGCCAGGCTCCGACTGCCTGGGCGATGCTGGTGCTCGCGGGCCGCGGCCCAGGTCCATTCTACGACCGGTCCGCTGCCCGTCCGCACCGGCATGGGTCGTTCGGCTCCCGACGAATCGATTGCCGTGGCCGTCCTCTTCTTAGGGGCCATGGCGACGAATAACTGCTAGGCTAACTACTAGACCTGATTCTCACAATTGCGCCCACCTACCTAGCGCGCCATGGATGTCGGTGTGGAACGACACCTATGGGATCTCAAGAATCCCTACTACGGTTGTCGGGGCGTAGGGTTGCGAGGAGAGCAGGGCTAGAAGACAGCACAAGGATCATTTACCCAGCTTCAGGCCTCGAGGATGCGTAAAACCCTAGTCCTACTTTGGTGGGTGTATTTCTGAGAGTTCTTGAGCTCTCGAACTAGCTGTGGTCGGCGTGTTGTTCCAAAGTGCCGAATCCCCCTCCTCGTCGCCTTGGGCCTCCTTTTATAGGAAAAAGGGGTTGCCACAGTGGCACACAAGAGGTGGAAAGGTCTACAGTGGCACGAGGTTATCCCTCGTATTATAGGACATGGTGCATTTAATACATCGCTTTGGTGTCCTCTTGCTTTATCGGGGACGGGGGCGTGGCCCATCCCGTCCATCGCCGCTTCTCCTCGCTTCGACACGCGCCTCGGCCAGGGATGCGTGCGGTGCCATGTAGGCAGGCAGGCAGCTAAGTTGGCGCGGTGGTGGAGCCTTCACAAAGATCTGCATGCCACCACACAGGCGCTTGATGAGTTGGCCTAGGAGCTGCATGTTGCCACGCAGGTGCCCTTCCAGCTGGTTGGGCTGGCAGCTGCATGTGAATAGCGATGGAAGCTTGGTTGACATGGGCTTGGCGGTAGCCTTGCCGGCGTCTTTGGCGAGGGCCTTGCCGGGTGGCCCGGCAAGGTTCTCGCCGTGGTGTGTTGTCGTCCCCGGCAAGGATCTTGCCGGGGGTCTAGTGGCCTTCCTTGGCAAGGATCTTGCCGAGGATCGTCATCTTCTAATCTGATCTTGAATATGTCTTCACAAAGATCTACATGCCACCACAGGGGTGCCTTCCCGAGCCCTGGCCCCACGCTGATGATGGCACTGGGGGCCGTGGGCTCAAGGGTGGCTCGCTTTGTTGGTGCGGGGCAAGCTGTCCCGGCAAGAGTCTTGTCAGGGCCGCTGAGGCCACCCGGCAAGGGTCTTACCAGGGGAACTTGCTTCGTCCCTCTGCTCTTTGTGGTCTTGGCCTTGGCATTGCTTTGATTGTCATGGGCTTCAATCTTACCTTGGTTCACCTCCCTCGTTCTCCTTGGTGTGGCCGTGGGCGCGGCTCTGACTGCCGTGCACAGGAAAAGGGGTACAAAGATGCGCCCCTATTTTTGTACACTGACACCCTCCAGGGTTTTGAACTTTCGAAAGCCGTGCCCGCGGTTATGTGGCAGATGGGAATTTGTTAATATCCGGTTGTAGAGAACTTGACACTTAACTTAATTAAAATGAATCAACCGCATGTGATGCCGTGATGGTCTCTTTTTGGTGGAGTACTGGAAGAGAACACGGTCTCGTGTTATGCTTGAACGTAAGTAGTTTCAGGATCACTTGTTGATCATTTCTAGCTTCATGACCATTGCATTGCTTCTCTTCTCGCTCTTATTTGCGTATGTTAGCCACCATATAAGCTAGTGCTTGCTACAGCTCCACCTCACTACCCTTTCCTACCCTTAAGCTTAAATAGTTATGATCTCACGGGTGTGAGATTGTTGAGTCCTCGTGACTCACAGATACTTCCAAACAGTTTCAGGTGCCGAGAATACCGGTGCAGGTGACTCAACCAAGCTCAAGTGGGAGCTCGATGAAGATCGTGTTTGTTGTGTTGTTTCGTTTCCTGTTGGTCAGTAGTGGAGCCCAGTTGGGTCGATCAGGGATCTAGCAATTGGGGTTGTCTTCCTTTTATTTTGGTTCCGTAGTCGGACCTTGTTTGTACTTTGGATGATGTATGTTTAATTTGTATTTGTGTGAAGTGGCGATTGTAAGCCAACTCTGTATCCCTTTCTTATTCAGTACATGGGATTGTGTGAAGATTACCCCTCTTGCGACAAACCTACCATGCGGCTATGCCTCTAAGTCGTGCCCCGACACATGGGAGATATAGCCGCATTGTGGGTGTTACAAGTTGGTATCAGAGCTTGATCGAATATCTGACGTTGTTGAGTCTAGAACAAAAAAAATTGAGTCTTAGGATTATATATATTGGAGAGTAGGATTCTTTTTAGTGCTCAGTCCCTTCGTCGCTCTGGTGAGGCCTCCTGACGTAGAGTTTTGACTCTTCTCTCCTCAAATTTCATGAATTTTTTAGGATCACGCGGGTATCTTGGAATCATTCTGATGGTTTTGTGATGAGAACATTGTTTTTGGTGCCTCCTGACATTTTGGGGTTGTGGCAATGTCCCAGGGAGTTGAGCTCCGAGGTGTTGTCGTCACAATTTTATCATTGCAGTTCTGGAATACCTGAGTTCGCCGACATCGAAAATCTCTTTTATGCAGTTGTTGGTGAGATAACCTCAACGCCACCCAGTACTGGGGCGGGAGTTCGGGAGTATTACTATAACTCGTATAACAGATGCTTTTCGAAGGTTGAGGTACACGATTTCCGAGGGTTTCTTGGTTATGTGTTGAAGGATGGATACAGCTAGATGTAGGGATTGTTAGTTTGGGTGAGATATATTGCTTCCCCTGTATCCCCAACACCTGATTGCATAACCAGAAAGTTTAGGGAGTATATAAGTGGGAATTCAAGTATATCGTAGGATATCTTTACAATGAACACATGATACGATATGGGATCTATCATATGTTTGTTCCGGCTTATTCTACGAGCCAATCCGTTATTTTATTTTGAGTTGCGGTATTCGAGTTGCTTCAATGTCAAGTGTTGATTCCATACCTTTCCTAAGCGGTGTTCTCATATTCCTATGTGAATACTAACCCTTCTTATTTATCGAGATTGTCATCTCAATTCTATTTCCAACCAGTGCGATTCCCTTCAAGATGATCCTATCATTTTTCCCATTTGCCAGATCCAATCTCAGCTTTCTCAACGGTGTTCGTTTCATCCGTCTCAAGCTGCCTTTTGTTTTCCCGCCCTCCCACCCTTTTTCTTCAAGGATTCAGATTTCTTAACCATGTAACCTTTTATTTGTGAGAAGTCTCTTCAGTCTTTTCTTTCAATGTTGTACCTGGTGTTTCTTATGAAGATGCTAAGGGATCTTCAAGTTTGTCACTCTTCACTCGTTTTCTTCTCCGGTGGATTCAATTCAAGCTTTCGGTGTTGATCATATTCTTTTCCTTATTTCAAATGTTTTCTCATGCCAGTGCACACCCCTAATCATTCACTTCTCGCTATTCAATTGTTCCGGAGTGCCGAAGATATCTTAGAAGATTCACGTTTCCATTCTCAATCCGTTCAAGTTATTTCGAGGTTGTTATCTCATACAAGCCATTTAATTCAACCTGTGCAATCTCTCTTTTAAATCATTTCCAACGGTGTGTCTTTTGAGTGGGCCCTAACCCACAGGTTTTTCCCAGGATCTTACCTGACTCTTCTATTTTCTCGGAGTTACTCTCAAATTATTTTCCAAGTTTGACGTAAGAATGAGTTATCATCAAGATATTATATAATGGGACGGAGGGAGTGTTGTACTACATCATTGTGCAATTGTTGTTTACCTTCTAATATGGTGCTTTTAGGTACATATGTCATTGGTAAAGATCCACGCTTTGACCCTTTCTGCGTATGGCGCAATAAGATATTGATGAACTAACATCAAGTGAGGAAGCTGATAAAGATTGTTAGTAAAATGGGTCAAAAGGTGTCAATTAAAATATTTGTTTACCATTTATCCAAGACAACAACAAACGACGAGATGGTAAGTAAGAACTCTGCAACCTTCTTTTTACTACCTATAAAGAGTAGTGCTAGATAACAATGTCTGAATCTTTTTCCTTTACAGTTGTTCCCAAAGCAGTTTACTCAAGATTACCTCTCAAACTACATGATTGGTGGGCATGCAAAGGTTAAAGTATCTCTACCAGAACACGATGATTATCTAGATGTGTTCAAGAAGATGGTGAAGGATGGGCGGTCGGCCATCACAAGGGGTTGGACTAGAGTCGTGCGTGCTTTCTGCTTGGAGGAGGGCACAATATGGGCATTCCGCTTCACCTTGTTCAAAAACTAGAATGTATTTTGCCTCTTTCTTTACCATCTTTAATAGTACAATTATACAACTGTGGTTCATCATTCTTTATTTGGTGCTTATGTAATTCTTGAACATATGTACCTGTAAATCAAATAATGCATTGGTTTTCTGAACCAAATGGATATGAATAAATCTATAACATACTTTCAAATTCAAATCCGGTACAATTTGAAATAGCAACAATTAAATTATGGTGAAATTATGCTCTGCGGGTCATTACGGCGCACACAGTCGGTAAAACACAAATGTTTGTGATATACACCATAATCTGACACGGTTCACCAAAGAGGAAACATGTGTGAGCATGCACACAATTGCCGTTTTGCAAACCGTGTGTGATGTCAGATAATATCACAAACGATGCGGGCAAACTAAACGTTTGTGATAGTTTCCTTATCATACACGATTTGCAACAATGAACTATTTCTGATGTGGTACGCATCAAAACGTTGCACCACAGAATAGCATGTGTGATACTTATCATGTACGACGATGTTACGACGGTCTGATGTTTCATAATCCTATCCGACACTCGTACGATGATTAGCTAATCTTCTTAATTAGTTATCGCATATGGTTCGGGAAAAGTGAATGTGCGTGATTGTCTTCTTATCATACACATTCTATAATCGTGAACCTTTTGCGATGGGCCATGCATCGGAAACGTAGCACCACAAAATATCGACTGTGATGGCAATTGATAACCCACAAGTATAGGGGATCGCAACAGTTTTCGAGGGTAGAGTATTCAACCCAAATGTATTGATTCGACACAAGGGGAGCCAAAAAATATTCTCAAGTATTAGCAGCAGAGTTGTCAATTCAACCACACTTGGAAAACTTAATATCTGTAGCAAAGTATTTAGTAGCAAGGTAATATGGAAGTAACGGTAACGTTGGCAAAAGTAACAGTTTTGGTTTTGTATTGATTGTAACAGTAGCAACGGAAAAGTAAATAAGCAATGACCAATACGTGAAAATCTCGTAGGCAATGGATCAGTGATGGATAATTATGTCGAATGCGATTCCTCATGCAATAGTTATAACATAGGGTGATACAGAACTAGCTCTAGTTCATCAATGTAGTGTAGGCATGTATTCCGAATATAGTCATACGTGCTTATGGAAAAGAACTTACATGACATCTTTTGTCCTACCCTCCCGTGGCAGCGGGGTCCTATCGGAAACTAAGAGATATTAAGGCCTCCTTTTAATAGAGTACCGGACCAAAGCATTAACACTTAGTGAATACATGAACTCCTCAAACTACGGTCATCACCGGTAAGTATCCTGGTTATTGTCACTTCGGGGTTAACAGATCATAACACATAATAGGTGACTATTGACTTGCAAGATAGGATCAAGAACTCACATATATTCATGAAAACATAGTAGGTTCAGATCTGAAATCATGGCTATCGTTAGTCTGGGTTAGTTCCATTAAAATCATGCAAGTTAGAGTCCAAAACATGGGCAAAAGTGTTCGGAAAAGTAGATACGATGGAGACGTATCAACTCCCCCAAGCTTAAACTTTTGCTTGTCCTCAAGAAATTCAGTTGACAAAATGAAGGTGATAAAGAAAAAAAATACAAACTCTGTTTGCTCTTGTTGCTGTAAATATGTAAAGCCAACATTCAAGTTTTCAGCAAAGATTATGAACTAACCATATTCACAATAACACTTAGGTCTCATGTTTACTCATATCAATGGCATAATCAACTAGCAAGCAATAATGATAAATCTCGGATGACAACACTTTCTCAAAACAATCATAATATGATATTACAAGATGGTATCTCGCTAGCCCTTTCTGAGACCGCTAAACATAAATGCAGAGCACTTCTGAAGATCAAGGGCTGACTGGAAATTGTAATTCATGGTAAAAGAGATCCAGTCACAGTCATACTCAATGTAAACTAATAGCAATGCATGCAAATGATAGCGGTGCTCTCCACTGGTGCTTTTTAATAAGAGGATGATGACTCAACATAAAAGTAAAGAGATAGGCCCTTCTCAGAGGGAAGCAGGCATTTGTAGAGGTGCTAGAGCTCGGTTTTGAAATAGAGATGAATAATATTTTGAGCGGTATACTTTCATTATCAACATAACAACCGAGAGATCTCAATATCTTCCGTGCTACACACATTATAGGCGGTTCCCAAGCAGAATGGTAAAGTTTATACTCCCCCACCACCAACAAGCATCAATCCATGGCTTGCCCGAAACATCGGGTGCCTCCAACTAAGAACCATCCTGGGGGAGTTTTGTTTGCAATTACTTTGATTTGATTTGAGCATGGGACTGGGCATCCCGGTGACCAGCCATTTTCTCGTGAATGAGGAGCGGAGTCCACTCCTCTTGAGAATAACCCGCCTAGCATGGAAGATACAGACAACCCTAGTTGATATATGAGCTATTCGAGCATAGAAAACAGAATTTCAGTTGAAGGTTTAGAGTTTGGCACATACAAATTTACTTGGAACGGCAGGTAGATACAGAATATAGGAAGGTATGGTGGACTCTTGAGGTTTATGGAAGTGGATGCACAAGCAGTATTCCCGCTTAGTACAAGTGAAGGCTAGAAAGAGACTGGGAAGCGACCAGATAGAGAGCGACAACAGTCATGAACATGCATTAAAATTAATCAACACTGAGTGCAAGTATGAGTAAGATATAATTCACCATGAACATAAATATCATGGAGGCTATGTTGATTTTGTTTCAACTACATGTGTGAACATGTGCCAAGTCAAGCCACTCGAATCGTTCAAATGAGGATACCACCCTATCATACCACATCACAACCATTTTAATAGCATGTTGACACGCAAGGTAAACCATTATAAACTCCTAGCTAATTAAGCATGGCATGAGCAACTATAATCTCTAATTGTCATTGCAAATATGTTTCATTAATAATAGTCTGATTCAGGAACGATGAGCTAATCATATTTACAAAAACAAGAGAGGTCGAGTTCATACCAGCTTTTCTCATCTCAACCAGTTCATCATATATTGTCATTATTGCCTTTCACTTGCACAACCGAATAGTGTGGATAATAATAATAGTGCACGTGCATTGGACTAAGATGGAATCTGCAAGCATTCAATACAAGGGAGAAGACAAGGTAATATGGGCTCTTTGTTAGATCAACAATAATGCATATAAGAGCCACTCAACATTTTCATTATGGTCTTCTCCTCTCGACCCCCAAAGCACAAGAAAAGAAATAAAACTATTTACACGGGAAAGCTCCCAACAGGAAAAAGAAGAACGAGATCTCTTTTTGGGTTTTCTTTTAATTATTACTACTACAAGCATGGAAAGTAAACTAGCTAAAAGCTACAACTAATTTTTTTGGTTTTTCTTAAGGTTTTTCAAACACACATGAAGAAGGCTTAAAAAGAAATTAAACTAGCATGGGTGATACAATGAAAAAGTATGAGCATCGACAACTGGCATGAGTGTGTGAACATGAATGTAATGT
>NC_053024.1:478468280-478680623 GCF_003073215.2 Triticum urartu
CTTTCTGAGACCGCAAAACATAAATGCAGAGCACCCCTGAAGATCAAGGACTGATTAAACATTGTAATTCATGGTAAAAGAGATCCAGTCACAGTCATACTCAATGTAAATTAATAGTAATGCATGCACATGACAGCGGTGCTCTCCAACTAGTGCTTTTTAATAAGAGGACGGTGACTCAACATAAAAGTAAATAGATAAGCCCTTAGTAGAGGGAAGCAAGGATTTGTAGAGGTGCCAGAGCTCGAGTTTTGAAACAGAGATAAATAATATTTTGAGTGGCATACTTTCATTGTCAACATAACAACCAAGAGATCTCGATATCTTCCATGCTACACACATTATAGGCGGTTCCCAAACAGAACGGTAAAGTTTATACTCCCCCACCACCAGCAAACATCAATCCATGGCTTGTCTGAAATAACGGGTGCCTCCAACTAACAACAATCCTGGGGGAGTTTTGTTTGCAATTATTTTAATTTAAGCATGGGACTGGGCATCCCGGTTACCAGCCGTTTTCTCGTGAATGATGAGCGGAGTCCACTCATCTTGAGAATAACCCACCTAGCATGGAAGATATAGACATCCCTAGTTGGTACATGAGCTATTCGAGTATACAAAACAGAATTTCATTTCAAGGTTTAGAGTTTGGCACATAAAAATTTACTTGGAACGGCAAGTAGATACCGCTTATAGGAAGGTATGGTGGACTCATATGGAATAAATTTGGGGGTTATGGAAGTGGATGCACAAGCAGTATTCCCGCTTAGTACAAGTGAAGGCTAGAAGAAGACTGGGAAGCGACCAACTAGAGAGCGACAACAGTCATGATAATGCATTAAAATTAATCAACACCGAGTGCAAGCATGAGTAGGATATAATTCACCATGAACATAAATATCGTGGAGGCTATGTTGATTTGTTTCAACTACATGCGTGAACATGTGCCAAGTCAAGCCACTCGAATCGTTCAAAGGAGGATACCACACTATCATACCACATCAAAACCATTTTAATAGCATGTTGGCACGCAAGGTAAACCATTATAAACTCCTAGCTAATTAAGCATGGCATGAGCAACTATAATATGTAATTGTCATTGCAAACATGTTTCATTCATAATAGGCTGAATCAGGAACGATGAACTAATCATATTTACAAAAACAAGATTGGTCGAGTTCATACCAGCTTTTCTCATCTCAATCAGTCCATCATATATCGTCATTATTGCCTTTCACTTGCATGACCGAACGATGTGGATAATAATAGTGCATGTGTGATACGTATCCAACATATCTATAATTTTTTATTGTTCCATGCTATTATATTATCTGTTTTGGATGTTTAATGTGCTTTATTATACTTTTTATATTATTTTTGGGACTAACCTATTAACCGAAAGCCCAGTGCAAATTGCTGTTTTTTTGCCTATTTCAGTGTTTCGCGGAAAAGGAATATCAAACGGAATCCAAATTAAATGAAACCTTCGTGAGGATCGTTTATGGAACAAACGCAATCCAGGAGACCTGGAGTGGACATCAAGAAAGTAGCGATGAAGCCACGAGGCAAGAGGGCGTGCCCAAGGGGCCAAGTGCGCCCCACCCTCATGGGCCCCTCGCAGCTCCACTGACCTACTTCTTTCGCCTATATATACTCTTATACCCTGAAACCTTCAAGGAGAGCCACGAAACACCTTTTCCACCGCCGCAACCTTCTGTACCCGTGAGATCCCATCTTGGGGCCTTTTCCGGCAATCTACCGGAGGGGGATTCGATCACGGAAGGCTTCTACATCAACACCATAGCCTCTCCGATGATGTGTGAGTATTTTACCACAGACCTTCGGGTCCATAGTTATTAGCTAGATAGTTTCTTCTCTCTCTTTGGATCTCAATACAAAGTTCTCCTCGATCTTCTTGGAGATCTATTCGATGTAACTCTTTTTGCGGTGTGTTTGCCGAGATCCGATGAATTGTGGGTTTATGATCAAGTTTATCTATGAACATTATTTGATTCATCTCTGAATTCTTATATGCATGATTTGATATCTTTGCAAGTCTCTTCGAATTATCAGTTTGGTTTGGCCTACTAGATTGATCTTTCTTGCAATGGGAGAAGTGCTTAGCTTTGGGTTCAATCTTGCGGTGCTCGATCCCAGTGACAGAAAGGGAACCGAGATGTATTGTATTGTTTCCATCGAGGATACAAAGATGGGGTTTATATCATATTGCTTGATTTTATCCCTCTACAGCATGTCATCTTGCCTAATGCGTTACTCCATTCTTATGAACTTAATACTCTAGATGCATGCTAGATAGCGGTCGATGTGTGGAGTAATAGTAGTAGATGCAGAATCGTTTCGGTCTAGTTGAAACGGACGTGATGCCTATATTCATGATCATTGCCTTAGATATCATCATAACTATGCGCTTTTCTATCAATTGCTCGGCAGTAATTTGTTCACCCACCTCAATACATGCTATCTTGAGAGAAGCCACTAGTGAAACCTATGGCCCCCGGGTCTACTTTACATCATATAAGTTTCCAATCTACAATTCTAATTTACTATCTATTTTGCAATCTTTATTTTCCAATCTATACCACAAAAATACCAAAAATATTTATCTTATTATCTCTATCAGATCTCACTTTCGTAAGTGACCGTGAAGGGTTTGACAACCCCTTTATCGCGTTGGTTGCGAGGTTCTTGTTTGTTTGTGCAGGTACGAGGCGACTTGCGTGTAGTCTCCTACTGGATTGATACCTTGGTTCTCAAAAACTGAGGGAAATACTTACGCTACTTTGCTGCATCACCCTTTCCTCTTCAAGGGAAAACCAACGCATGCTCAAGAGGTAGCAAGAAGGATTTCTGGTGCCGTTGCCAGGGAGATCTACGCACAAGTCAAGACATACCAAGTACCCATCACAAACTCTTATCCCTCTCATTACATTATTTGCCATTTGCCTCCCGTTTTCCTCTCCCCCACTCACCTTTGCCTTTTCTTTGCCTTCTTCCCGTATGTATCTTTGTTTGTGTTTCCATGTGCCTTCCATTTGCTTGCATCTTTGCTTGCTAAAAATCTATTGATATGGATCCACTTAAAGTGTTCTACTTGGATCATCTTCGATCCTTCTGCGCTCGTGATGAAACCCCAACTAGCCTGGTTGATGGGAAATCTTTAGATGAGCATGCTCATTTTGTGCGTCACCGTTTGTCTGAAAAGGGAGACTCTTATGGGATCAAATAAACAGATTGATGTGTTATGCTTAGAATCTTTGTGAAATTTATGATTTTACCTGTTGCTCTAAGAACCCTAAAAAACACCTCCCCCTATGTGAGTTTAATGATAATGAAATCTTATCTTCTTATGCAAGGGGTGTTTATAGTTACTACGATATCGAATAAATTGAAGAATTTGTTGCTTTTAAGGGTGCTTATGAAGTTGCTTCTTTGATTGAAAAGTATGATGTTACTCTCTACGAATCTGAAATTTTGACATACTTAAATATTGCTATGAAAACTATGCTCATAATGTCTATGTCAAAGAATTTATTGAAAGAATGACTGCTGCTTTGGAAGAAAATAATGATATGCATGAATCTATAGATAATTATGATTCCGATGATTTGATTGAAATATCCCTTGATGAACATGATTCTTGCTATTCTTGTGGCTATGCTGCGAATATTTATGAAGATGAATTTGCTATAGTTCCTTATGTTAAACATGAAATCGTTGTTATTGCACCCATACTTGATAGTTCCTTCGATGAAAAGCATGAATGCAATGATGCTATTATAAATTCTATTAATGTAAATTGTGTTAATAATATGCAAAACCCTAAGCTTGGGGATGCTAATTTTGCTATGTCTACTACTTGTTCCAATGATCATGATTGGGGTGATTCTTCTTATGATCTTGAAAATGTATTTAAGCCCCATGATGAATATAAGATTGATAATAATGTCTGTAATATTGAAAGTGGGTTTGGAAGAGTGTCAACTTTAGATCCCATGTATTTGGAGAATGTTCAATCTTATGCAATTTTCGATAAAAGTGGGTTTGGAGAGGTCATGACTTTAGTTAATGTTAATCCCACTATTTTGGAAGAGTGTCAACTTTGCATGCATGTGGATCATGTTGAAAATATTTTATGTGATAGCTATTTTGTTGAATTTGCTTATGATCCCACATTTAATTATTATGAGAAAGGAAAATATGGTTGTAGAAATTTTCATGTTACTAAATTACCTCTCGTTATGTTGAGATTGCTATTGTTTCTTTCCGCTTCCTTGCATATGCTAGTTTTTGCTTGCCTTGATAATTTGTTTGCCTATAAGATGCCTATGCATAGGAAGTATGTTAGTCTTAGATATGTTTGTCATGTGTTTCATGATGCTCACTTTGTGCTTCAATTCTTGTCTTTCATGCAAGCATCATTGAAATTATCAATGCCTAGCTAGGGGCGTTAAACAATAGCGCTTGTTGGGAGGCAACCCAATTTTATTTGTGTTCCTTGCTTTTTGTTCCTGTTTAGTAATAAATAAATCATCTATCCTCTGTTATGATTGTGTTTTTTATGCTTTAATTAGTGTTTGTGCCAAGTAAAGCCTTTAGGATCTTCTTGGATGATTGTTGTTTGATCCTGCTGAAAAAACAGAAAGTATGCGCTCACGAGAATAATTTTCATTTTTTACCAGAGAGCGATAAAATACCAATTCGAACTGAAGTAGATCAATATACAAATTATTTAGGTCTTCCTAATTTGGTAGAATTTTTTAAGTTACAGAAGTATTCTAAACATACAGATTACTACATACTGTTCTGTTTTTGACAGATTCGGTTTTTCGTGTGTTGTTTGCTTAGTTTGATGAATCTATGGATAGTATCGGGGGGTATGAATCATAGAGAAGTTGGAATACAGTAGGTTTAACACCAATATAAATAAATAATGAGTTCATTATAGTACCTTAAAGTGGTGATTTGTTTTGTTATACTAACGAAGCTCATGAGATTTTCTGTTGAGTTTTGTGTTGTGAAGTTTTCAAGTTTTTGGGTAAAGATTTGATGGATTTTGGAACAAGGAGTGGAAGGAGCCTAAGCTTGGGGATGCCCAAGGCACCCCAAGGTAAAATCCAAGGACAACCAAAAGCCTAAGCTTGGGGATGCCCCGGAAGGCATCCCCTCTTTCGTCTTCGTCTATCGGTAACTTTACTTGAGGCTATATTTTTATTCACCACGTGATATGTGTTTTGCTTAGAGCCTCTTCTATGATTTGAGTCTTTGCTTTTTAGTTTACCACAATCATACTTGCTGTACACACCTTTTGGGATAGAAACACACGAATCGGAATTTATTAGAATACTCTATGTGCTTCACTTATATCTTTTGAGCTAGATAATTTTGCTCTAGTGCTTCGCTTATATTTTTTAGATCACGGTGGTGGTTTTATTTTGTAGAAATTATTGATCTCTCATGCTTCACTTATATTATTTTGAGAGTCTTTTAGAACAGCATGGTAATTTTCTTTGGCTATAAAACTAGTCCTAATATGATAGGCATTCAAGATGGGTATTGTTGGGGATATTACTACCAGTATGACCCGCCCAGGAGGGGCCGGGTCAGCCCTAATGGCGGGTTACATAAGAAGCCCAATAAACATTCAAGATGATAGTTTACTAAATGTATAGAAGGCCCAAAGTCCTGGGGCCAGCTTAAGGCCTGATACTATAAACCGCCATATGTAAGGAAAGACTTGTAAAGAAAGGCATGTAAAGGAAGTCACCGAGCCGGACACGATTATGAGCCGGCCGGGACTCTGTAGGCCACCAGGCGTCAACCCGTGTATATAAGGGGACGACCCGGTGGCGGTTTAGGGAGAGAGAGAACCAAGTCGATAACCAAGCCGGTGAGTTAAGCCTCTTGGAGATCGAAACTTCAACAATACCAATCCCAACTAGACGTAGGCTTTTACCTTCATCGTAAGGGGCCGAACTAGTATAAAAACTCTCTCGTGTGTTCTTTGTCCCGATTAACCCCTTTAAGCTTCCTAGTGCGATGGCCCTATGACTAAGTCCTTGCTCTAGGACATCTGCCGTGTCAACTCCACGACAGGTATGATAAAAACTTTCATATAGAGTGCATTGAATACTATGATTCTTGATAGATGTTTTGAGATATAAAGGTGGTAATGTTAGAGTCATGCTAGTTGGGAAATTGTGAAATTGAGAAATACTTGTGTTAAAGTTGGCAAGTCCCGTAGCATGCACGTATGGTAAACGATGTGTGACAAATTTGAAGCATGGGGTGTTCTTTGAGTGCTTTCCTTATGAGTGGCGGTCGGGGATGTGCGATGGTCTTTCCCTACCAATCTATCCCTCTAGGGGCATGCGTAGTAGTACTTTGCTTCGAGGGCTAATGAACTTTTGTAATAAGTATAGGAGTTCTTTATGACTAATGTGAGTCCATGGATCATACGCACTCTTTCCTTTCCGCAATTTGCTAGCCTCTATGGTACCGTGCATTTCCCTTTCTCACCTTGAGAGTTGGTGCAAACTTCGTCGGTGCATCCAAACCCCGTGATATGATACGCTCTATCACACATAAGCCTCCTTATATCTTCCTCAAAACAGCCACCATACCTACCTATTATGGCATCTCCATAGCCATTCCGAGACATATTGCCATGCAACTTTCCACCGTTCCGTGTATTATGACACGCTCCAACATTGTCATATTGCTTTTCATGATCATGTAGTTGACATCGTATTTGTGGCAAAGCCACCTTCATAATTCTTTCATACATGTCGCTCTTGATTCATCGCATATCCCGGTACACTGCCGGAGGCATTCACATAGAGTCATATTTTTGTTCTAGTATTGAGTTGTAACATTGAGTTATGAGTAAATAAAAGTGTGATGATCATCATTACTAGAGCATTGTCCCATGCGAGGAGCCAAATAAAGAAAGAGAGGCAAAGAAGCCCAAACAAAAAAATGAGAGAAAAGAGAGAAGGGACAATGTTACTGATAACCCACAAGTATAGGGGATCGCAACAGTTTTCAAGGGTAGAGTATTCAACCCAAATTTATTGATTCGACACAAGGGAAGCCAAAGAATATTCTCAAGTATTAGCAGCTGAGTTGTCAATTCAACCACACCTGGAAACTTAATATCTGCAGCAAAGTGTTTAGTAGCAAAGTAATATGATAGTAGTGGTAACGGTAGAAAAAGTAATGTTTTTGGTATTTTGTAGTGATGATAGCAATAGCAACGGAAAAGTAAATAAGCGAAGAACAATATATGGAAAGCTCGTAGGCAATGGATCGGTGATGGAGACTTATGCCGGATGCGGTTCATCATGTAACAGTCATAACCTAGGGTGACACAGAACTAGCTCTAGTTCATCAATGTAATGTAGGCATGTATTCCGAATATAGTCATACGTGCTTATGGAAAATAACTTGCATGACATCTTTTGTCCTACCCTCCCATGGCAGCGGGGTCCTAATGGAAACTAAGGGATATTAAGGCCTCCTTTTAATAGAGTACCGGACCAAAGCATTAACACATAGTGGATACATGAACTCCTCAAACTACGGTCATCACCGGTAAGTATCCTGATTATTGTCACTTCGGGGTTAACGGATCATAACACATAACAGGTGACTATAGACTTGCAAGATAGGATCAAGAACTCTCATATATTGATGAAAACATAATAGGTTCAGATCTTAAATCATGGCACTCGGGCCCTAGTGACAAGCATTAAGCATAGCAAAGTCATAGCAACATCAATCTCAGAACATAGTGGATACTAGTGATCAAACCCTAACAAAACTAACTCGATTACATGATAGATTTCATCCAACCCATCACCGTCCAGCAAGCCTACGATGGAATTACTCATGCACGGCGGGGAGCATCATGAAATTGGTGATGGAGCATGGTTGATGATGACGATGGCGGCGGATTCCCCTCTCCGGAGCCCCGAATGGACTCCAGATCAGCCCTCCCGAGAGGTTTTAGGGCTTGGCGGCGGCTCCATATCGTAAAACGCGATGAATCCTTCTCCCTGATTTTTTTCTCCTCGAAACCAAATATATAGAGTTGGAGTTGAGGTCGGAGGAGCTCCAGGGGGCCCACGAGGTAGGGCGCGCGCCCCCCACCCTCGTGGACAGGTGGTGGGCCCCTTGGCCTTCATCTTTTGCAAGGATTTTTTATTATTTCCGAATAGATGTTCCGTGAAGTTTCAGGTCATTCCGAGAACTTTTGTTTCTGCACATAAATAAGACCATAGCAATTCTGCTGAAAACAGCGTCACTTCGGGTTAGTTCCATTCAAATCATGCAAGTTAGAGTCCAAAACAAGGGCAAAAGTTTTTGGAAAAGTAGATACGACGGAGACGTATCAACTCCCCCAAGCTTAAACCTTTGCTTGTCCTCAAGCAATTCAGTTGATAAACTGGAAGTGATAAAGACAAACTTTTACAAACTCTGTTTGCTCTTGTTGTTGTAAATCTGTAAAGCCAGCATTCAAGTTTTCAGCAAATATTATGACTAACCACATTCACAATAACACTTAGGTCTCAAGTTTACTCATATCAATGGCATAATCAACTAGCGAGCAATAATAATAAATCTCGGATGACAACACTTTCTCAAAACAATCATAATATGATATAACAAGATGGTATCTCGCTAGCCCTTTCTGAGACCGCAAAACATAAATGCAGAGCACCTTTAAAGATCAAGGACTGACTAGACATTGTAATTCATGGTAAAAGAGATCCAGTCAAGTCATACTCAATGTAAACTAATAGTAATGAATGCAAATGACAGCGGTGCTCTCCAACTGGTGATTTTTAATAAGATGATGACTCAACATGAAAGTAAATAGATAGGCCCTTCGCAGAGGGAAGCAGGGATTTGTAGAGGTGCCAGAGCTCGGTTTTGAAATAGAGATGAATAATATTTTGAGCGGTATACTTTCATCGTCAACATAACATCAAAGAGATGGTGACATCTTCCATGCTACACACATTATAGGCGGTTCCCAAATAGAATGGTAAAGTTTATACTCCCCCTCCACCAACAAGCATCAATCCATGGGTTGCTCGAAACAACGAGTGCCTCCAACTAACAAGAGTCCCAGGGGAGTTTTGTTTGCAATTATTTTGATTTGATTTGCATAAAGCATGGGACTGGGCATCCCGGTGACCAACCACTTTCTCGTGAGTGAGGAGCGGAGTCCACTCCTCTTGAGAATAACCCGCCTAACATGGAAGATACGGACAACCCTAGTTGATACATGAGCTATTCGAGCATACAAAACAGGACATTTATTTGAAGGTTTAGAGTTTGGCACATACAAATTTACTTGGAATGACAGGTAGATACCATATATAGGTAGGTATGGTGGACTCATATGGAATGACTTTGGGGTTTATGGAGTTGGATGCACAAGCAGTATTCCCGCTTAGTACAGGTGAAGGCTAGCAAAAGACTGGGACGCGACCAGCTAGAGAGCGACAACAGTCATGAACATGCATTAAAATTAATCAACACTGAATGCAAGCATGAGTAGGATATAATCCACCATGAACATAAATATCATGAAGGCTATGTTGATTTTGTTTCAACTACATGCATGAACATGAGCCAAGCCAAGTCACTTAAATCATTCAGAGGAGGATACCACCCTATCATACCACATCACAACCATTTTAATAACATGTTGGCACGCAAGGTAAACCATTATAAGCTCCTAGCTAATCAAGCATGGCACAAGAAACTATGATCTCTAGTTGTCATTGAAAACATGTTTATTCATAACAGGCTGAATCAGGAACGATGAACTAATCATATTTACAAAAACAAGAGAGGTCGAGTTCATACCAGCTTTTCTCATCTCATTCAGTCCATCATATATCGTCATAATTGCCTTTCACTTGCACGACCGAATGATGTGAGTAATAATAATAGTGCACGTGCATTGGACTAAGCTGGAATCTGCAAGCATTCAATAAACAGGAGAAGACAAGGCAATATGGGCTCCTTTGTCAGATCAACAATAATGCATACAAGAGCTACTTCAACAATTTAATTATGGTCTTCTCCTATTGACCCCCAAAGAAAAGAAAAGAAATAAAACTATTTACACGGGAAAGCTCCCAACAAGTAAAAGAAGAACATGAAATCTTTTTGGGTTTTCTTTTTAATTACTACTACAGGCATGGAAAGTAAACTAATTAAAAGCTACAACTATTTTTTTGGTTTTTCTTAAGGTTTATTAAACACACAAGAAGAAAGCATAAAAGGAAAATAAACTAGCATGGATGATACAATGAAAAAGTATGAGCACCGACATCTAGTAATAAGTGTGTGAACATGAATATAATGTCGGTGAGAAATACGTACTCCCCCAAGCTTAGGCTTTTGGCCTAAGTTGGTCTATGGCCATGGTTGGCCTGGCGGATATCCATAATAATAGTTGGGGTCGTACTGAGAATAAGAAGACTTTGACTGCCACTGGTTGGCAGTCATTTCCGGATCCCAATGGTAATTAGACTGTCGTGGAGGCTCAACTTGTGGTTCCGGCTCTGGCTCTGTGGCTGATGTAGGGTTCCGATAGGCGTGAATAGCCTCTAACGGAACAAGGTACTGGTGTTGGTCGTGGAGGAAGGCGGTGAGGCCTCTGCGATGTGAGGTAGATTATACTTGGGCTTCTGTGCCTTTTCCTTCGAGCTTCGGCTCGGTGAGCCCCTCAAAAATCTCTTCATTATTTTCTGAAAAATTCTGAAATTTTTAGTAACTTCAAAATAAAAGTGAACAAAGCTCAATAATATTGATAGCAACTACTCCTACAAGTGCCTAGAGACTATATCATGCATCAAAACTACTTTTGACCATATAAATTTGACATGCAAGCTCAAGAACAGGGTCACCTAAGCAGCACAAATTTGCAATGAATAAAACACTAGAACAAAAACTAATTGTACCAATGGAGGAGTCACATACCAAGGAACAATCTCCCCAAGCAGTTTTGTGAGAGGTGCTTTGAGCAAGGAGATCGAAAATGGCAGCAAAATGAGCTTGGACTCGGGTTTGAGCTGGATATTCGTGTTTGTGGGAGGAAGGAGTGTGTGGGTGCAGGAATAAGTGGAGGAGGGCCACCATGGACCCACGAGGCAGGGGGCGCACCCTCCACCTTCGTGGCCAGGTGGATGACCCCCCCTGCTGTGTTCTCAGTGCCAAATATTCTCAAATATTCTAGAAAAAAATCATATTTAAATTTCAGGGCATTTGGAGAACTTTTATTTTTGGGGTATTTTTATATTGCACGGATAATCAGATAACAGACAGAAAACACTATTTTTATTTTATTTTATATAAATAACAGAAAGTAAAAGGAGGGTATAGAAGGTTGTGCCTTCTAGTTTCATCCATCTCATGCAAATCAAAAGGAATCCACTAACAAGGTTGATCAAGTCTTATATTTGGAGGTTAACGAACTCATTCCGAATAACATGGAACCGGAGAAATTTCGAATAACACTATGTTACCTCAACGGGGATATGCACATCCCCAATAATAAGAATATCATATTTCTTCTTGACAGTAGGAAGAGGAAATTCAAAACCTCCAAATATAATCGATGGAATTTTTCCAATAGAGTTAATACTATGGACTTGAGGTTGTTTCCTCGGAAAGTGTACCGTATGCTCATTACCATTAACATGAAAAGTGACATTGCCTTTAGTGCAATCAATAACAGCCCCTGCAGTATTCAAAAAGGGTCTTCCAAGAATAATAGACATACTATCATCCTCGGGAATATCAAGAATAACAAAGTACGTTAAAATAGTAACGTTTGCAACTACAACAGGCACATCCTCACAAATACCGACAGGTATAACAGTTGATTTATCAGCCATTTGCAAAGATATTTCAGTAGGTGTCAACTTATTCAAATCAAGTCTACGATATAAAGAGAGAGGCATAACACTAACACCGGCTCCAAGGTCACATAAAGCAGTTTTAACATAGTTTCTTTTAATGGAGCATGGTATAGTGGGTACTCCTGGATCTCCAAGTTTCTTTGGTATTCCACCCTTAAAAGTATAATTAGCAAGCATGGTGGAAATTTCAGCTTTCGATATCTTTCTTTTATTAGTAACAATTTCTTTCATGTACTTAGCACAAGGATTCATTTTGAGCATATTAGTTAATCGCATACACAAAAAGATAGGTCTAATCATTTCAGCAAAGCGCTCAAAATCCTCATCATCCTTTTTCTTAGATGGTTTGGGAGGAAAGGGCATAGGTTTCTGAACCCATGGTTCTCTTTCTTTACCGTGTTTCCTAGCAACAAAGTCTTTCTTATCATAACGTTGATTCTTTGATTGTGGGTTATCAGTATCAACAACAGGTTCAATTTCTATATCATTATCATTACTAGGTTGAGCATCATTATGAACATTATCATTGACATTATCACTAGTTTCAGGTTCATTACCAGATTGTGTTTCAGCATCAGAAATAGAGATATCATTTGGATTCTCAGGTGTTTCAACAATAGGTTCACTAGAAGCATGCAAAGTCCTATCATTTTTCTTTTTCTTCCTATTAGAAGGACTAGGTGCATCCATATTATTTCTCTGAGAATCTTGCTCAATTCTCTTAGGATGACCTTCAGGATACAAAGGTTCCTGAGTCATTCTACCACCTCTAGTCATAACTCTAACAACATTATCATTATCCTTACTATTCAATTCATTGAGCAAATCATTTTGAGCCTTAAGTACTTGTTCTACTTGAGTGGTAACCATAGAAGCATGTTTACTAATAAGTTTAAGTTCACCCTTGACATTAGCCATATAATCACCCAAGTGTTCAAGCATATTTGAATTGTATTTCAATTGTCTACCAAAATAAGCATTGAAGTCTTCTTGCTTAACCATAAATTTATCAAACTCATCTAAGCATGGGCTAGCAAACTTAGTAAATGGGATTTCAGCTTTATCATATCTATCGAGAGAATTTACCTTTACTACCTGTGTCGGGTTATCAGGACCATGTATTTCTTCAATAGGTAATGGATTAAGATCATATGTTTCTTCAACAGGCGGTAAATTAAGACCGTGAATGTCTTCAATAGGAGGTAAATTCTTAACATCTTCAGCTTTAATACCTTTTTCTTTCATAGATTTCTTTGCCTCTTGCATATCTTCAGGACTGAGAAATAGAATACCCCTCTTCTTCGGAGTTGGTTTAGGAATAGGCTCAGGAGCTGACTCAGGAAGTGTCCAATTATTTTCATTTGTCAACATATTATTCAATAGAATTTCAGCTTCATCCGGTGTTCTTTCCCTGAAAACAGAACCAGCACAACTATGCAGGTAATCTCTGGAAGCATCGGTTAGTCCATTATAAAATATATCAAGTTCTTAAGAGGATGATCAGGCAAAGCATTAAGTAGCTTGAGAAGCCTCCCCCAAGCTTGTGGGAGACTCTCTTCTTCAATTTGCACGAAATTATATATATCCCTTAAAGCAGCTTGTTTCTTATGAGCAGAGAAATATTTAGCAAAGAAGTAATAAATCATATCCTGGGGACTACGCACACAACCAGGATCAAAAGAATTAAACCATATCTTAGCATCACCCTTTAATGAGAACAGAAATATTTTAAGGATATAAAAGTAGCGAGTTCTCTCATCAGTAGTGAGCAGGGTGGCTATATCATTTAATTTAGTAAGATGTGGCACAATAGTTTCAGATTCATAGCCATGAAAAGGATCATACTCAACCAAAGTAATTATATCAGGATCAACAGAGAATTCATAATCCTTATCAGTAACACAGATAGGTGAAGTAGCAACAACATGGTCAGGTTTCATTCTAGCATTAAGAGATTGCTGCTTCCATTTAGCTAATAACCTCTTGAGCTCGTATCTATCTTTGCAAGCTAAAATAGCTAAAGAAGTTTCTTTATCAAAAACATAACCCTCGGGAATAACAGGTGAGTCTTCATCATCACTTTCATCAATATTATCAGATTCAATATTTTCATTCTCTCTCACCCTAGCAAGTTGTTCATCAAGAAATTCACCAAGTGGCATAGTAGTATCAAGCATAGAAGTAGTTTCATCATAAGTATCATGCATATCAGAAGTGGCATCATCAATAACATGCGACATATCAGAACGAATAGCAGAAGCAGGTTTAGGTGTCGCAAGCTTACTCAAAACAGAAGGTGAATCAAGTGCAGAGCTAGATGGCAGTTCCTTACCTCCCCTCGTAGTTGAGGGATAAATCTTGGTTCTTGGATCTTTCAAGTTCTTCATAATGATAAGCAGATATAAATCCCAAGTGACTCAAAGAATAGAGCTATGCTCCCCGGCAACGGTGCCACAAAATAGTCTTGATAACCCACAAGTATAGGGGATCACAACAGTTTTCGAGGGTAGAGTATTCAACCCAAATTTATTGATTCGGCACAAGGGGAGCCAAAGAATATTCTCAAGTATTAGCAACTGAGTTGTCAATTCAACCACACCTGGAAACTTAATACTTGCAGCAAAGTGTTTAGTAGCAAAGTAATATGATAGTAGTGGTAACGGTAGCAAAAGGTAACGGTAGTAAAAGTAATGTTTTTGGTATTTTGTAGTGATGATAGCAATAGCAACGGAAAAGTAAATAAGCGAAGAACAATATATGGAAAGCTCGTAGGCAATGGATCGGTGATGGAGAATTATGCCGGATGCGATTCATCATGTAACAGTCATAACCTAGGGTGACACAGAACTAGCTCCAGTTCATCAATGTAATGTAGGCATGCATTCCGAATATAGTCATACGTTCTTATGGAAAAGAACTTGCATGACATCTTTTGTCCTCCCCTCCCGTGGCAGCGAGGTCCTAATGGGAACTAAGGGATATTAATGCCTCCTTGTGACGCCCCCGATTTGACCGTACACTAATCATACACGCAAATGTGTACGATCAAGACCAAGGACTCACGGGAAGATATCACAACACAACTCTAGACACAAATTAAAATAATACAAGCTTTATATTACTAGCCAAGGGCCTCGAGGGCTCGAATACATAAGCTCGAAAACACAAGAGTCAGCGGAAGCAACAATATCTGAGTACAGACATGAGTTAAACAGGATTGCCTTAAGAAGGCTAGCACAAAAGCATCAATGATCGAAAAGGCAAGGCCTCCTGCCTGGGAGCCTCCTAACCACTCCTAGTCATCGGCGGTCTTCACGTAGTAGTAGGCATCCTCCGGGTAGTAGTAGTCATCAGTGGCGTCGTCTGGCTCCTGGGCTCCGTCATCTGGTCACAACAATTGGGTATGGGGGAAAAGAAGTAGCAAAGCAACCGTGAGTACTCATCCAAAGTACTCGCAAGACTTACATCAGATCTAAACTAAGTATGCATCTGTATCAAAGGAATGGGTTGTATCTGTGGACTAAACTGCAGAATGCCAGAAGGGAAGGGGAAAACCTAGCCTATCGCAGACTAGCAGCTTCTGGAAACCACCATCTTGCAGCAACAGGAGGGAGTAGAGTAGCATAAAGTAAAGTAACAATAGTGTTATCAACCTCGGCCAGAGATCCTTTCTCGACTCCCTACGAGAAAGCAATCCCAGAGCCATACTATCCATTTCTCATCACCATCCATTTCTCATCACAATCCATTTCTCGTCACAAGTATCCAGTTCTAGTTGTATCGATCGGGATACAACTCCAAGTGTCCGTTACCTCCGGCCGGACACACTTTCCTGGGTCATGCCCGGCCTCGGCCAAACAATACGCCGCAACCCGACCTAGGCTTAATAGAGAGGCCAGCACGCCGGACTAAACCTATGCCCCCAGGGGTCATGGGCCATCTCCCCGGGAACTCCTGCACGTTGTGTACGCGGCCGGTGAGCAGACCTAGCTACCTCCTTCAACAAGGTAGGTGCTTTCCAGTCCAACCCGGCGCGCGCCGCTCAGTCGCTGACGTCTATTAAGCTTTGGCTGATGTATACGACGCCGAACGCCCATACTATGCCCACGTGATGGTTAGTGCTATCAGGCCAGAGGCCCCTCGGATCAAATATCCAAATCGTAGTGGATTAGGAATGCGCGGTAATGAGCAGAGACTCACGATCGATGTGACCCCGTCGCCCCGTCTCGAGTACTTGCAGCAAGGGCTAAGAATGCCCGGCCACGCCTCGTAAGTATCTTGCGGGCACCTTCCAGGTCAACCCGACTCCACATCACTCGCTATTAAGCTCGCGCGGGTGCCCCTCAGGGTTGACCCATCTTTAGTAACATGGTTCAGTGTAAAGTCATAGTAACCATAGTAACTGTGTGTCTAACACCAAGGGGAAAACCCGAGGAATCACCCCCGGTGAATCCCACTCGATGTTATCATCAAGGTGAACATAAGAGGATCCACCCTCGAGGTTCACACTTGAGGGGTTGCACGACAGAGCCGTAACGGAATTGGTTAAGGAGGAAATCACCCTCGATGACCTCGACCGTATAGCTACACTATAGAGGTCTCATCAGGAGTGATGTAAGAGGTTCCACCCTCGGCACTCGATGATAACTCTGCAGAGTCGTACAACTAGGGGGGTGATGTGCGGTGTCGGGTCCTGGACGTCGATCACGTTGATCGAGTCGTCGATGATGAAGCAGGGGCAACAAGGACAAGGTGGGGGTCACTGATGGATCACTAACCAACCTATACTAAGCAGTTTATGATAAGTAGGTAAGGTATGAAAGCAGGTAACAACAACAGGCTATGCATCAGAGTAGGATCATACAGAAAGCAGTAGCAGTTCTAATGCAAGCATGAGAGGGAAAGAAATGGGCGATATCGGAATGCTCAAGGGGGGTTTGCTTGCCTGGTTGCTCTGGCAAGAGAGAGGGGTCGTCAACATCGTAGTCGTACTAGGTAGCAGCGGCGTCGGTCTTGGTGTCTAGCGAGAGAAGAGGGGGAAGAAACAATAAATATTAAGCAAACAGATGCATAGAGATGCATGACAAGACAAGTAGCGATGCTAGGGGTGCCCTAAGGCGGTATGAGGTGATACCGGTGAAGGGGGAATCATCCGGGAAAATATCCCCGGTGTTTCGTGTTTTCGAACAGATGAACCGGAGGGGGAAAGTTGCGTGTTCGCTATGCTAGGGATGTGTGGCAGACGAACGGGCTGCGTATCCGGATTCGTCTCGTCGTTCTGAGCAACTTTCATGTACAAAGTTTTCCCATCCGAGCTACGGTTTATTTTATATTAATTATAAAAGATTTAAATCATTTTAAGGATTTATTTAAGTATTTAATTCAACATTATCCAGAACAGTGTTTGCTGATGTCATCATGAAGTCAGCATGACATTAGCAGTTGACCTGGTCAACCTGACAGGTGGGTCCCGTTCGTCATTGACTGTTTAAACTAATAAGGGTTTAATTAAACTAACTAGTTAATTAGATTAATTAAATAGGATTAATTAACATAATTAATTAATTAATTTAATTGTTTTTTTTTATTTTAATGTTTTTTTAAAACCGTTCTGTGGGCGGGGACCCCATGTCATAGGCACAGGGGGCCTTAGCGGGTGCTGGGTTTACGGGCGAGGTAACCCGAGCCAGTGGTGGGGTGCCGACGGAGCAGAGAGCGACGGCGCGCGGCCGCAGGGCAGCAGCAACCACGGGCGTCGCCGATGAGCTAGGCCGAGGTGTGGCCAAGGGGAAGGCAGAGCGGTACGATGGCGACGCGGGATAGGGGCGCGGGCGACGCGACCGGGGCGCGGCCAGGCAGCGAAGGGCGGGCGGCCCTGAGAGGAGGAGGTGGGTAGGCGCGGGCGGTGGCTGCGGCAGAGCTGCGCAGCTGCGGGCGCGCACATGTGAGGAAGGCCGAGCCAAATGAGGTAGCTGCGGCGCTGGTGAGGCGGGGCCGTGCGCAGGGCGACCGATGGCTGCGACGACGGCGGTGCGGGCGTGAGGTGCGCAAGGGGAGGGGCGAGCCGCAGGCGAGTGCGGAGCAGGGGGAATGTGGGAGCGATGGCCATCCAGAGGAGGCGCGACAAGGGCGGGGAGGCCGCGAGCGAGCACGGCCTCGGGCACGCGGTGACAGGGGAAGAGGGGAGAGGAGGAGGGCACTCATGGCGGGGGGCGTAGGGTAAATGGCGGTGGGGCTCGGGGTGGAAGACGAGGACGACGTGCGTTGATGGAGATGACGGCGGAGCAGCTCCGGCGAGGTGGCGATCCGATGAGCGGCAGGGGTGATGGGCGGCGTGGCGGATGCAGTAGTGAGCGTGGCCGAGCGCGCGTGGGGCGCTCGGGTGCCGGGACAGCGAAGGGCGGCGTGGTCAAGGCGGCGGGGTCGAGGCGGCGTTCCGTGCGATGGCGACCTGGTCCAGCGGCGTGTTGCCGGACGGCGGCATCGGGGTTGATCCCCCCGATCCAATCGGGGGAGGGAGAGGGAGGTGGATCATGGGGGAAAGAAGTGCGGGGAGTGGAGTGGTGGATGGGGTGGATAGGGTTCCACCGCCAAGGGGATAAGGGGTGTGGGGGTGGGCCGCAGCTTGGCCGGCCTGTGGCCTGCTAGGCCGAAGCCCAGGGGGTGGGGGGGTGTTTCCTTTTTTTATTTTTGTTAGATTTCTGTTTTTATTTGTTTTAGTTAACAAAACAGCTTTGCAACAAAAAAATATAACCCCTACTCCTAAATTAGCATAATAACATAGGCCACCTACTCCAAAAAGTTTGGTGATTATATAAACTAGATTAACATTGTTTAGTATTTAAAAGCATTTAAATAATTGTTTTGCTGCTGTTTTACATACTATAGTGCAACTAAAATACTTTACAAAAGTGTGGCTTCTTCACCAATATTTAATATGGAAAATTTGGCCCACTCCGAACATTTTAGTTTTAATATTTGAAAACTTTTATTGTTTGCTAGATTTCGAATTTTTAAGCCGAACCGGTTTCGAACTAATGCGAGATTAGCAACAGTAATCGAGGTGGCGTGGCATCATTAGCAGAGGTTCACTATAGCCTAATTATCCGGGCGTCACAATTCTCCTCTACTACAAGAAATCTCGTCCCGAGATTTAAGTGCGAAAGTAAAGAGTAACTTCGAAAGAACTGACCCTTATAGGGTTAATTATCTGGTGAACAAATCAGGGAATGTGGCAGAAGTGTCTCTCGAGTTGAAACTTAAGAAAACATCGAGAGCAAAATATGAAGGTACAATGGGCAGTTTCAAGTGAATGGACAAACGATCGATACCTGAACAGAGTGTGAGAAGGGGGGTTCAGAGCATCGGGAATAGATTAACTCTCAAACGGTGGCTCGTGACAACACACAAAGCCAAGAGCAATTGATACTTCGGAATACAGGATATACAGGAGAGTCAGGTTCTGATCCTGTGGAACTGTGGGTTATGGGCCCACCATGTGGGTTAAAATAGAAGGAGCGATGACATCTTGCACGGTCATGATAGCAAGGCATGTCAGAGGGCAGCCTGTCAGCTATGTCGGCAACAATGTCGGTACCAGGGGCGAGGGACGAAGAGAACCATTATCCTGCGCGTTGAACGAGGCGGGCCATTAGGCAAAGTTCTCGTCCATCGGTGGTTACCGGAATGTCAACAGCAATAATAACAGGATCTTTACTGACAGAGTTGTACATTGAGGTGCTTACATAAGCAGGGAAATATTACTTCTTATATAATATAGATCACAATAAGGTTTAAACAAACCATTGGAAAGGAAAAAGTAATTGTTAGAATAAACAGAACAATGGAAAGGAAAATGTGTTCAAACACATACTTCAGGGGTATATCCTTCCCAAGGACAAGCAGAGCATGGTATCCATGACAGGATAGAAGTATAAAACCAATTAGGTAAGGGGAAAGAAATTTCATGACATTACCCATACAACGGTGTTTGGATAATTTATAAAGAAGATTTAGTATCGTGCTTCAAATGTTCTTATTGGAGATTGGATTACCACAGACATGCTTTGAGATAGCATTGACATGGTTTCAAGCAAAGGTCAAACTTTGGATACACCAAGGACCCATCGGAAACAACTTAGAAAATAAGTCATACCATTTTAGCAGGGAAAAGATGAGGGTGTGGCCGACGGGCTCAGTAGCAATCCATCGACATGTCAAAAAAGATGTATTCCCAAAATTAATATGAACAAGTTTGTGTTGGGGAAGGCAAGAATGTTGTCGATTATAACATAAATCATCGAGGGGAAGGATTGTATTTCTCCTCATGAATTTGATTGATATCCTGGAAAAGCTCAGAATGTTGATGATGATCACGACACATTTGTCGAGAGAATTCATGAAGATGTAATCAATCGGCGATGACATCCAGTCAAAGGAATGATGAAGTGAAAGGTTATTGGAACCATGGGTATGACACAATCTCGAAATTAAGCTTGTTGTTCAAGGCAAAATGATAAGATGAGGAAGATCGACGTAAGCTTAGCTCATCGTGGAAGTTGCTCCGGGCATAAGGACCAGGTAGCACAGTTAAAAAGTTGACATGATAAAAATATAGCCATTCAGGCTAGGAATGATGCAATGGGGTATAAAGCTTCCCAGTATCAAATACTAGGTGTAATGCCAGAAGGTAAATCGGAGTAGAGGTTGGACGGGGGAATGATTTGCAGAGGATAAGTAATTGTAACTTACCTAGTAAATGGGATCAAGGAGGAGATATGGTCGGGACCATAACTGCAAGGGATCCAATTTACGATACCGGAAGAATATTCAAATGATTAAATATCCTTGCAAGAAGCTTTTATGATAAGGCCCACACCGTGTCTGTGGGCATGAACACAAGGTTCAGGGTCGACTCCCACTTCTACAATGCATTACCTTTCATTTTACTTCTCGCTCTTGATGAAGCTGTAGTATTGAAATTTTATCTGACAAAGAGCCAGTAGAGTATAACCCGCATAACTTTCGAGTGCACACAGATTAGGGAAGGCATAGGTTCAACCCATCGGGACGTCTTAGGAACATATGTCATAAATTTCAAGAATAAATAACACAAACTCGGTAGTAGAGCATGCTTGAGAAAGCAGAGGATACAATTTACCAAAAGCATTATGTAACCGAGGAAGGGCTCAAAAGCTTATTGAATATGAAGGGCGTTATCAGATAAAATCCAAAAAACGGGGGTCTAGTGGCCCACAAGGGATCTGATGTGAGCCTCAGTATTCAACCAGAGGAAGAAAGGATGCAAGGAGAGCAGATTATAGAAACAACTGACCAACTCAAAGCATCAATTGCAAAGGAATTATGAATTCCAAGATAAGGGACCAGAAGCAATGCTCTGATTAGAGATGGATAGGTAGAATAGCCTTAGGGGTACAATCGATGGCGATTTGATTGGTCGAGATTCAACACATGTTAAAATGACGTCTAAGCCAGAAGGAAGAATTCTAGGATTTGATTGATGATTGCGAGCATTCACAACATATTGTATCAACGGACTCAAAATGATAATGACCAAGGCTGAAAATAAGATTACTAGACTTATTGTATTAACCATAATGTAATCAAGCAAGAAATTCAAGAACAATAGGTTGTTGAGGATTTTCACAAGAACGAATGGTATTACGAAGACTTTTGTGAAGTACATGAATCAACTGAGGATGAGCGGATACTCGGTAGGTGCACAAAGTTATCCGTAGGGGTATTCATGTGACAAGGAACTGCAAGGCGGTAAGCTCAAAGGATTCTCGGAACAAAGGAGAGCAGTTCAGGGCATCTTGTAATAACATGATCAATGGGATAGAATGTAAGATTGGCAAGTGTGTGTAGTTATCCATAAGGATATTTCGGTGGTAGGGAACATGCACAAAATCTCGAGAGAATATCATAGAGTATCTTCGGAATCTTCTGATGCAGCAGGCGATCATCTGAAATAAGGGGCTCTCCGGGCATATGTGATCACGAGATCCTAATGTTTGAGTTAGTAAAACCATTTAACCCGAATAGAAGAGAGATCAGAGTCCTAGAGTATAGACGAGGAATAAAAGATCCTAATACCACCCAATGGCGACGTGGGCCCGTAAGCCACACAACCATGTTAGTAAAAGTTTTGTAGTGACTAGACTCAACTTCGGCCAAGGAGTTGGAAAGGGGGCTACCTACAGGCAGTCGGCTCTGATACCAACTTGTGACGCCCCCGATTTGACCGTACACTAATCATACACGCAAATGTGTACGATCAAGACCAAGGACTCACGGGAAGATATCACAACACAACTCTAGACACAAATTAAAATAATACAAGCTTTATATTACAAGCCAGGGGCCTCGAGGGATCGAATACATAAGCTCGAAAACACAAGAGTCAGCGGAAGCAACAATATCTGAGTACAGACATGAGTTAAACAGGATTGCCTTAAGAAGGCTAGCACAAAAGCATCAATGATCGAAAAGGCAAGGCCTCCTGCCTGGGAGCCTCCTAACCACTCCTAGTCGTCGGCGGTCTTCACGTAGTAGTAGGCATCCTCCGGGTAGTAGTAGTCATCAGTGGTGTCGTCTGGCTCCTGGGCTCCGTCATCTGGGCACAACAATTGGGTATGGGGGAAAAGAAGTAGCAAAGCAACCGTGAGTACTCATCCAAAGTACTCGCAAGACTTACATCAGATCTAAACTAAGTATGCATCTGTACCAAAGGAATGGGTTGTATCTATGGACTAAACTACAAAATGCCAGAAGGGAAGGGGAAAACCTAGCCTATGACAGACTAGCATCTTCTGGAAACCACCATCTTGCAGCAACAGGAGGGAGTAGAGTAGCATAAAGTAAAGTAACAATAGTGTTATCAACCTCGGCCAGAGATCCTTTCTCGACTCCCTGCGAGAAAGCAATCCCAAAGCCATACTATCCATTTCTCATCACCATCCATTTCTCATCACAATCCGTTTCTTGTCACAAGTATCCAGTTCTAGTTGTATCGATCGGGATAGAACTCCAAGTGTCCGTTACCGTAGGACAGGCTATCGATAGATGTTTTCTTCCCTGCAGGGGTGCACCAACTTACCCGCCACGCTCGATTAACTCCGGCCGGACACACTTTCCTAGGTCATGCCTGGCCTCGGCCAAACAATACACCGCAACCCGACCTAGGCTTAATAGAGAGGCCAACACGCCGGACTAAACCTATGCCCCCAGGGGTCATGGGCCATCTCCCCGGGAACTCCTGCACATTGCGTACGCGGCCGGTGAGCAGACCTAGCTACCTCCTTCAACAAGGTAGGTGCTTTCCAGTCCAACCCGGCGCGCGCCGCTCAGTCGTTGATGTCTATTAAGCTTCGGCTGATGTATACGATGCAAAACGCCCATACTATGCCCACGTGATGGTTAGTGCTATCAGGCCAAAGGCCCCTCGGATCAAATATCCAAATCGTAGTGGATTAGGAACGCGCGGTAACGAGCAGAGACTCATGATCGATGTGACCCCGTCGCCCCGTCTCGAGTACTCGCGGCAAGGGCTAAGAATGCCCGGCCACGCCTCGTAAGTATCTCGCGGGCACCTTCCAGGTCAACCCGACTCCACATCACTCGCTATTAAGCTCGCGCGGGTACCCCTCAGGGTCGACCCGTCTTTAGTAACATGGTTCAGTGTAAAGTCGTAGTAACCATAGTAACTGTGTGTCTAATACCAAGGTGAAAACCCGAGGAATCACCCCCGGTGAATCTCACTCGATGTTATCATCAAGGTGAACATAAGAGGATCCACCCTCGAGGTTCACACTTGAGGGGTTCCACGACAGAGCCGTAGCGGAAGTGGTTAAGTAGGAAATCACCCTCGATGACCTCGACCGTATAGCTACACTATAGAGGTCTCATCAAGAGTGATGTAAGAGGTTCCACCCTCGGCACTCGATGATAACTCTGCAGAGTCGTACAACTAGGGGGGTGATGTGCGGTGTCGGGGCCTGGACGTCGATCGCGTTGATCGAGTCGTCGATGATGAAGTAGGGGCAACAAGGACAAGGTGGGGGTCACTGATGGATCACTAACCAACCTATACTAAGCAGTTTAGGATAAGCAGGTAAGGTATGAAAGCAGGTAACAACAACAGGCTATGCATCAAAGTAGGATCATACAGAAAGCAGTAGCAGTTCTAATGCAAGCATGAGAGGGAAAGAAATGGGCGATATCGGAATGCTCAAGGGGGGTTTGCTTGCCTGGTTGCTCTGGCAAGAGAGAGGGGTCGTCAACACCGTAGTCGTACAAGGTAGCAGCGGCGTCGGTCTCAGTGTCTAGCGAGAGAAGAGGTGGAAGAAACAATAAATATTAAGCAAATAGATGCATAGAGATGCATGACAAGACAAGTAGCGATGCTAGGGGTGCCCTAACGCGGTATGAGGTGATACCAGTGAAGGGGGAATCATTCGGGAAATATCCCCGGTGTTTCACGTGTTCGAACAGATGAACCGGAGGGGGAAAGTTGCATTATCGCTATGCTAGGGATGTGTGGCGGACGAACGGGCTGCGTATCCAGATTTGTCTCGTTGTTCTGAGCAACTTTCATGTACAAAGTTTTTCCATCCGAGCTACGGTTTATTTTATATTAATTATAAAAGATTTAAATCATTTTTAGGATTTATTTAAGTATTTAATTCAACATTATCTAGAACAGTGTTTGCTGACGTCAGCATGACGTCAGCAGTTGACCTGGTCAACCTGACAGGTGGGTCCCGTTCGTCATTGACTGTTTAAACTAATTAGGGTTTAATGAAACTAACTAGTTAATTAGATTAATTAAATAGGATTAATTAACATAATTAGTTCAGTAATTAATTAATTAATTTAATTGTTGGTTTTATTTTTTACTATTTTAACCTTTTTTTAAACCGTTCTGTGGGCGGGGCCCCCATGTCATAGGCACAGGGGGCCTTAGCGGGTGCTGGGTTTACGGGCGAGGTAACCCTAGCCAGTGGTAGGGTGCCGGCACGGCGTCGGCGGAGCAGAGAGCGACGGCGCGCGGCCGCGGGGCAGCAGCAACCATGGGCGTCGCCGGCGAGCTCGGCCGAGGCGTGGCCAAGGGGAAGGCAGAGCGGTACGGCGGTGACGCGGGATTGGGGCGCGGGCGATGCGATCGGGGCGCGGCCAGGCAGCGAAGGGCGGGCGGCCCTGAGAGGAGGAGGTGGGTAGGCGCGGGCGATGGCTGCGGCAGAGCTGCGCAGCTGCGGGCGCGCGCATGTGAGGAAGGCCGAGCCAAATGAGGTAGCTGCGGCGCTGGTGAGGCGGGGCCGCGCAGGGCGACCGATGGCTGCAACGACGGCGGTGTGGGCGTGAGGTGCGCAAGGGGAGGGGCGAGCCGCAGGCGAGCGCGGAGCAGGGGGAATGTGGGAGCGATGGCCATCCATAGGAGGCGCGACGAGGGCGGGGAGGCCGCGAGCGAGCACGGCCTCGGGCACGCGGTGACAGGGGAAGAGGGGAGAGGAGGAGGGCACTCACGGCGGGGGGCGTAGGGTAAATGGCAGCGGGGCTCAGGGTGGAAGACGAGGACGACGTGCGTTGATGGAGACGACGGCGGAGTAGCTCCGGTGAGGTGGCGATCCGACGAGCGGCGGGGGTGATGGGCGGCATGGCGGATGCAGTGGTGAGCGCGGCCGAGCGTGCGTGGGGCGCTCAGGTGCCGGGATGACGAAGGGCGGCGTGGTCAAGGCGGCGGGGTCGAGGCGGCATTCCGGGCGATGGCGACCTGGTCCAGCGGCTTGTTGCCGGACGGCGGCATCGGGGTTGATCCCCCTGATCCAATCAGGGGAGGGAGAGGGAGGTGGATCGTGGGGGAAAGAAGTGCGGGGAGTGGAGTGGTGGATGGGGTGGATAGGGTTCCACCGTCAAGGGGATAAGGGGTGTGGGGGTGGGCCGCAGTTGGGTCGGCCTGTGGCCTGCTGGGCCGAAGCCCCGGGGGGTGGGGGGGGTTTCCTTTTTTTATTTTTGTTAGTTTTCTGTTTTTATTTATTTTAGTTAACAAAACAGCTTTACAACAAAAAAATATAACCCCTACTTCGAAATTAGCATAATAACATAGGCCACCTACTCCAAAAAGTTTGGTGATTATATAAACTAGATTAACATTTGTTTAGTATTTAAAAGCATTTAAATAATTGTTTTGCTGCTGTTTTACATACTATAGTGCAACTAAAATACTTTACAAAAGTGTGGCTTCTTCACCAATATTTAATATGCAAAATTTGGCCCACTCTGAACATTTTAGTTTTAATATTTGAAAACTTTTATTGTTTGCTAGATTTCGAATTTTTAGACCGAACCGGTTTCAAACTAATGCGAGATTAGCAATAGTAATCGAGGTGGCGTGGCATCATTAGCAGAGGTTCACTGTAGCCTAATTATCCGGGCGTCACACTCCTTTTAATAGAGTACCGGACCAAAGCATTAACACATAGTGAATACATGAACTCCTCAAACTACGGTCATCACCGATAAGTATCCCGATTATTGTCACTTCGGGGTTAACGGATCATAACACATAATAGGTGACTATAGACTTGCAAGATAGGATCAAGAACTCTCATATATTGATGAAAACATAATAGGTTCAGATCTGAAATCATGGCACTCGGGCCCTAGTGACAAGCATTAAGCATAGCAAAGTCATAGCAACATCAATCTCAGAACATAGTGGATACTAGGGATCAAACCCAAACAAAACTAGCTCGATTACATGATAAATCTCATCCAACCCATCACCACCCAGCAAGCCTATGATGGAATTACTCACGCATGGCGGTGAGCATCATGAAATTGGTGATGGAGGATGGTTGATGATGACGATGGCGACGGATTCCGCTCTCCGGAGCCCCGAACGTACTCCAGATCAGCCCCCCGAGAGGTTTTAGGGCTAGGTGGCGGCTCCGTATCGTAAAACGCGATGAATCCTTCTCCCTGATTTTTTCTCCCCGAAACCAAATATATAGAGTTGGAGTTGAGGTCGGAGGAGCTCCAGGGGGCCCACGAGGGAGGGGGGCGCGCCCTAGGGGGAAGGCGCGCCCCCACCCTCGTGGACAGGTGGTGGCCCCCTGGCCTTCATCTTTTGCAAGGATTTTTTATTATTTTTGAATAGATGTTCCGTGAAGTTTCAGGTCATTCCGAGAACTTTTGTTTCTACACATAAATAACACCATAGCAATTCTGCTGAAAACAGCGTCAGTCCGGGTTAGTTCCATTCAAATCATTCAAGTTAGAGTCCAAAACAAGGGCAAAAGTGTTTGGAAAAGTAGATACGACAGAGACGTATCAATTGCTATCCTTTTTCTACACTTGTGCTTCAAAATAGAACCATGGTCTTTGATGACCCACAAGTATAGGGGATCTATTGTAGTCCTTTCGATAAGTAAGAGTGTCGAACCCAACAAGGAGCAGAAGGAAATGATAAGCGGTTTTCAGCAAGGTATTCTCTGTAAGCACTGAAATTATAGGTAATAGATAGTTTTGTGATAAGATAATTTGTAACGAGCAACAAGTAACAAAAGTAAATAAAGTGCAGCAAGGTGGCTCAATCCTTTTTGTAGCAAAGGACAAGCCTGGAAAAATTCTTATATAGAGAAAAGCGCTCCCGAGGACACATGGGAATTATTGTCAAGCTAGGTTTCATCATGATCATATGATTCGCGTTCGGTACTTTGATAATTTGGTATGTGGGTGGACCGGTGCTTGGGTACTACCCTTACTTGGACAAGCATCCCACTTATGATTAACCTCTATTGCAAGCATCCGCAACTACAACAAAAGTATTAAGGTAAACCTAACCATAGCATGAAACATATGGATCCAAATCAACCCCTTACGAAGCAACGCATAAACTAGGGTTTAAGCTTCTGTCACTCTAGCAACCCATCATCTACTTATTACTTCCCAATGCCTTCCTCTAGGCCCAAATAATGGTGAAGTGTCATGTTGTCGACGTTCACATAACACCACTAGAGGAGAGACAACATACATCTCATCAAAATATCGAACGAATACCAAATTCACATGACTACTAATATCAAGACTTCTCCCATGTCCTCAGGAACAAACGTAACTACTCACAAAGCATATTCATGTTCATAATCAGAGGGGTATTAATATGCATATAGGATCTGAACGTATGATCTTCCACCAAATAAACCAACTAGCATCAACTACAAAGGGTAATTAACACTACTAGCAACCCATAGGTACCAATCCCGGACTTAGAGACAAGAATTGGATACAAGAGATGAACTAGGGTTTGAGAGGAGATGGTGCTGGTGAAGATGTTGATGGAGATTGACCCCCTCCCGATGAGAGGATCGTTGGTGATGACAATGGCGATGATTTCCCCCTCCCGAAGGGAAGTTTCCTCGGCAGAACAGCTCCGCCAGAGCCCTACATTGGTTCCGCCAAGGTTCCGCCTCGTGGCGGCAGAGTCTTGTCCCGAAAGCTGGCTTATGATTTTTTATATATTCTGAAAATGACTTCCGTGAAGTTTCAGGACTTTTGGAGCTGTGCAGAATAGGTCTGTAATATTTGCTCCTTTTCTAGCCCAGAATCCCAGCTGCCGGCATTCTCCCTCTTTATGTAAACCTTGTAAAATAAGAGAGAATAGGCATAAGTATTGTGACATAATGTGTAATAACAGCCCATAATGCAATAAATATCGATATAAAAGCATGATGCAAAAAGGACGTATCAGTCTTCATGATAGAGAGTTTCTTATTTTGTCACTTGCATATCCTAGTGGAAATTTTTCATTATAGAACTTGGCTTGTATATTCCAATGATGGGCTTCCTCAAAATGCCCTAGGTCTTCATGAGCAAGCAAGTTGGATGCACACCCACTTAGTTTCTTTTGATGAGCTTTCATACACTTATAGCTCTAGTGCATCCGTTGCATGGCAATCCCTACTCCTCGCATTGACATCAACTGATGGGCGTCTCCATAGCTCGTTGATTAGCAACGTCAATGTGAGACTTTCTCTTCTTTTTTGTCTTCTCACATAACCCCCATCACCATATGCTATTCACCTATAGTGCTATATCCATGGCTTGCGCTCATGTATTGCGTAATGGTTGAAAAGGCTGAAGCGCGTTAAAAAGTATGAACCAATTGCCCGGCTTGTCATCGGGGTTATGCATAATGGGAGCATTTTGTGTGACGAAAATGAAGCATGGCCAAACTATATGATTTTCTAGGGATAAGCTTTCTTTGGCTATGTTATTTTGATAAGACATAATTGCTTGGTTAGCATGCTTGATGTATTACTATTTTTATGTCAATATTAAAATTTTATCTTGAACCTTTTGGATCCAAACATTCATGCCATAATAAAGAGAATTACATTGAAAATTATGTTAGGGAGCATTCCACATCAAAAAATATGTTTTTATCATTTACCTACTTGAGGACTAGCAGGAATTAAGCTTGGGGATGCTTGATACGTCTCCAACGTATCTATAATTTTTGATTGTTCCATGCTATTATATTATCTGTTTTGGATGTTTAATGGGCTTTATTATACATTTTTATATTATTTTTGGGACTAACCTATTAACCGAAAGCCCAGTGCAAATTGTTGTTTTTTTGCATATTTCAGTGTTTCGCAGAAAAGGAATATCAAACGGAGTCCAAACGGAATGAAACCTTTGGGAGCGTGATTTTTGGAACAAACGTGATCCAGAGGACTTGGAGGAGATGTCAAGCAACCAACAAGGTGGCCACGAGGCAGGAGGGCGCGCCCTCCCCCCTCGTTGCTCCACCGACCTACTTCTTCCTCCTATATATACTCATATACCCTAAAAACATCCAGGAGCACCATGAAACCCTATTTCCACCGCCGCAACCTTCTGTACCCAAAGGAATATCAAACGGAATCCAAACGGAATGAAACCTCCACGAGGATCATTTTTGGAACAAACGCAATCCAGGAGATTTGGAGTGGACGTCAAGAAAGTAGCGAGGAAGCCACGGGGCAGGAGGCTGCGCCCCGGGGGGCCAGGCGCGCCCCCACCCTCGTGGGCCCCTCGCAGCTCCACCGACCTACTTCTTTCGCCTATATATACTCTTATACCCTGAAACCTTCGGGGAGAGCCATGAAACACCTTTTCCACCGCCGCAACTTTCTGTACCTGTGAGATCCCATCTTGGGGCCTTTTCCGGCAATCTGCCGGAGGGGGATTCGATCACGGAAGGCTTCTACATCAACACCATAGCATCTCCAATGATGTGTGAGTAGTTTACCACAGACCTTCGGGTTCATAGTTATTAGCTAGATGGCTTCTTCTCTCTTTTTGGATCTCAATACAAAGTTCTCCTCGATCTTCTTGGAGATCTATTCGATGTAACTCTTTTTGAGGTGTGTTTGCCGAGATCCGATGAATTGTGGGTTTATGAACTTGATTATCTATGAATATTATTTGATTCTTCTCTGAATTGTTATATGCATGATTTGATATCTTTGCAAGTCTCTTTGAATTATCGGTTTAGTTTGGCCTACTAGATTGATCTTTCTTGCAATGGGAGAAGTGCTTAGCTTTGGGTTCAATCTTGCGGTGCTCGATCCCAGCGACAGAAAGGGAAACAACATGTAGTGTATTGTTGCCATCGAGGATAAAAAGATGGGGTTTATATCATATTGCTTGAGTCTATCCCTCTACATCATGTCATCTTTGTTGGGGAACGCAGTAATTTCAAAAAAATTCCTACGCACACGCAAGATCATGGTGATGCATAGCAACGAGAGGGAAGAGTGTTGTCTACGTTCCCTCGTAGACCGTAAGTGGAAGCATTATGACAATGCGGTTGATGTAGTCGTACGTCTTCACGATCGACCGATCCTAGTATCGAAAGTACGACACCTCCACGATCTGCACACGTTCGGCTCGGTGATGTCCCACGAACTCACGATCTACCAGAGTGTCGAGGGAGAGCTTCGTCAGCACGACGGCGTGATGACGGTGATGAGATGCTACCATAACAGGGCTTCGCCTAAGCACCGCTATGATATGACCGAGGTGGATTATGGTGGAGGGGGGCACCGCACACGGCTGGAAACAATCAACTTGTGTGTTCTAGGGTGCCCCCATGCCCCCATATATAAAGGAGCAAGGGGGGAGGCCCGCCGGCCCTAGTGGCACGCCAAGGGAGGAGGAATCCTCCTCCTAGTAGGAGTAGGATTCCTCCTTTCCTAGTCCTACTTGGAGAAGAAGGGGAAGGAAGGAAGGGAGAGGAAGAGGAGAAGGAAAGGGGGGCGCGCCCCCCTCCCTAGTCCAATTTGGACTCCCTATAGGGAGGGGCGTGGCTACCCCTTGTGGGATGCCTCCCCTCTTCCCTATGGCCGATGAAGGCCCAACTTTCCCCGGGGGGGGGGGGGAGGTGGGGTTCCGATAACCCTCCGGCACTCCAGTTTCCCCCGAAATCACCCGGAACACTTCTGGTGTCCGAATATAGCCGTCAAATATATCAATCTTTACATCTCGACCATTTCGAGACTCCACATCATGTCCGGGATCAAATCCGGGACTCCGAACTACCTTCGGTACATCAAAACACATAAACTCATAATACCGATCGTCACCGAACGTTAAGCGTGCGGACCCTACGGGTTCGAGAACTATGTAGACATGACCGAGACACGTCTCCGGTCAATAACCAATAGAGGAACCTGGATGATCATATTGGCTCCCACATATTCTATGAAGATCTTTATCGATCAAACCGTATAACAATATACGTCGTTCCCTTTGTCATCGGTATGTTACTTGCCCGAGATTCGATCGTCGGTATCTCAATACCTAGTTCAATCTCTTTACCGGCAAGTCTCTTTACTTGTTCCGTAATACATCATCCCGCAACTAACTCATTAGTCACATTGCTTGCAAGGCTTATAGTGATGTGCATTACCGAGAGGGCCCAAAGATACCTCTCCGATACTCGGAGTGACAAATCCTAATCTCGATCTATGCCAACTCAACAAATACCATCGGAGACACCTTTATAGCATCTTTATAGTCACCCAGTTACGTTGTGACGTTTGATAGCACACTAAGTGTTCCTCCGGTATTCGGGAGTTGCATGATCTCATAATCATAGGAACATGTATAAGTTATGGAGAAAGCAATAGCAACAAACTAAACGATCATCTTGCTAAGCTAACTGATGGGTCAAGTCAATCACATCATTCTCTAATGATGTGATCCCGTTAATCAAATGACAACTCATGTCTATGGTTAGGAAACATAACCATCATTGATTCAACGAGCTAGTCAAGTGGAGGCATACTAGTGACACTCTGTTTGTCTATGTATTCACACGTGTACTAAGTTTCCGGTTAATACAATTCTAGCATGAATAATAAACATTTATCATGATATAAGGAAATATAAATAACAACTTTATTATTGCCTCTAGGGCATATTTCCTTCAGTCTCCAACTTGCACTAGAGTCAATTATCTAGATTACATTGTAATGATTCTAACACCCATGGAGTCTTGGTGCTGATCATGTTTTGCTCATGAGAGAGGCTTAGTCAACGGGTCTGCAACATTCGGATCCGTATGTATCTTGCAAATCTCTATGTCTCCCTTCTTGACTTGATCGCAGATGGAATTGAAGCGTCTGTTGATGTGCTTGGTTCTCTTGTGAAATCTGGATTCCTTTGCCAAGGCAATTGCACCAGTATAGTGACAAAAGATTTTCATTGGACCCGATGCACTAGGTATGACACCTAGATCAGATATGAACTCCTTCATCCAGACTCCTTCATTCGCTGCTTCCAAAGCAGCTATGTACTATGCTTCACATGTAGATCCCGCCATGACACTCTGCTTGGAACTGCACCAACTGACAGCTCCACCATTTAATAAAAAGACATATCTGGTTTGTGACTTAGAGTCATACAGATCAGTGTCAAAGCTTGTATCGACGTAACCGTTTACGATGAGCTCTTTTTCACCTCCATATACGAGAAACACATCCTTAGTCCTTTTCAGGTATTTCAGGATGTTCTTGACCACTGTCCAGTGATCCCCTCCTGGATTACTTTGGTACCTCCCTGCTAAACTGATAGCAAGGCACACATCAGGTTTGATACACAGCATTGCATACATGATAGAGCCTATGGCTGAAGCATAGGGAACACCTTTCATTTTCTCTCTATCTTCTGCAGTGGTCGAGCATTAAGTGTGACTCAATATCACACCTTGTAACACAGGCAAGAACCCTTTCTTTGCTTGATCCATTTTGAACTTCTTCAAAACTTTATCAAGGTATATACTTTGTGAAAGTCCAATTAAGCGTCTTGATCTATCTCTATAGATCTTGATGCCCAATATATAAGTAGCTTCACCGAGGTCTTTCATTGAAAAATTCTTATTCAAGTATCCTTTTATGCTATTCAGAAATTCAGTATCATTTCAGATTAATAATATGTCATCTACATATAATATCAGAAATGCTACAGAGCTCCCACTCACTTTCTTGTAAATACATGCTTCTACAAAAGTCTGTATAAAACCATATGCTTTGATCACACTATCAAATCGTATATTCCAACTCCGAGAGGCTTGCACCGGTCCATAAATGGATCGCTGGAGCTTGCACACTTTGTTAGCACCTTTTGGATCGACAAAACCTTCTGGTTGAATCATATACAACTCTTCTTTAAGATATCCATTAAGGAATGCAGATTTGACATACATTTGCCAAATTTCATAATCATAAAATGCAGCAATTGCTAACATGATTCGGACGGACTTAAGCATAGCTACGGGTGAGAAGGTCTCATCATAGTCAACTCCTTGAACTTGTCAAAAACCTTCTGCAACAAGTCGAGCTTTGTAGACAGTAATATTACCGTCAGCGTCAGTCTTCTTCTTGAAGATCCATTTATTCTCTATGGCCTGCCGATCATCGGGCAAGTCAACCAAAGTCCACACTTTGTTCTCATACATGGATCCCATCTCAGATTTCATGGCCTCAAGCCATTTTGCGGAATCTGGGCTCATCATCGCTTCCTCATAGTTCGTAGGTTCGTCATGGTCAAGTAACATGACTTCTAGAACAGGATTACCGTACCACTCTGGTGCGGATCTTACTCTGGTTGACCTACGAGGTTCGATAGTAACTTCATCAGAAGTTTCATGATGATCATCATTAGCTTTCTCACTTACTGGTGTAGGAATCACTAGAACCGATTTCAGTGATGAATTACTTTCCAATAAGGGAGAAGGCACAATTACCTCATCAGGTTCTACTTTCCTCCCACTCACTTCTTTCGAGTGAAACTCCTTCTCTAAAAAGATCCATTTTTAGCAACGAATATCTTGCCTTCAGATCTGTGATAGAAGGTGTACCCAACCGTCTACTTTGGGTACCCTATGAAGACACATTTCATTGATTTGGGTTCGAGCTTATCAGGTTGAAACTTTTTCACATAAGCATCGCAGCCCCAAACTTTAGGAAACGACAACTTCTGGCGTTGCTCCTGCAGCGGGTTTGTCACCTAGCGGTGCTTCTAGGACGTAATTATTATGTGTAGCAATGAGGATAATCCTCAAGTTACGGACCCAGTTCGTGTAGTTGCTACCACCATATTTCAACTTAGTTTTCTCTAGGAACGCATTAAAATTCAATGGAACAATAGCACGGGCCATCTATCTACAACAACATAGACATGCAAAATACTATTAGGTACTAAGTTCATGATAAATTAGAGTTCAATTAATCAAATTATTTAAGAACTCCCACTTAGATAGATATCTCTCTAATCATCTAAGTGATCACGTGATCCATATCAACTAAACCATGTCCGATCATCACGTGAGATGGAGTAATTTCCAATGGTGAACATCACTATGTTGATCATATCTACTATATGATTCATGCTCGACCTTTCGGTCTTAGTGTTCCGAGGCCATATCTGCATATGCTAGGCTCATCAAGTTTAACCTGAGTATTCTGCGTGTGCAAAACTGGCTTGCACTCGTTGTATGTGAACGTAGAGTTTATCACACCCGATCATCACGTGGTGTCTCGGCTCGACGAACTGTAGCAACGGTGCATACTCAGGGAGAACACTTATACCTTGAAATTTAGTGAGAGGTCATCATATAATGCTACCGTCAAACTAAGCAAAATAAGATGCATAAAGGATAAACATCACATGCAATCAATATAAGTGATATGATATGGCCATCATCATCTTGTGCCTTTGATCTCCATCTCCAAAGCACCGTCATGATCACCATCGTCACCGGCTTGACACCTTGATCTCCATCGAAGCATCGTTGTCTTATCGCCAACTATTGCTTCTACGACTATCGCTACCTCTTAGTGATAAAGCAAAGCAATTACATGGCGATTGTATTTCACACAATAAAGCAACAACCATATGGCTCCTGCCAGTTGCCGATAACCATGTTACAAAACATGATCATCTCATACAATAAAATTTAGCATCATGTCTTGACCATATCACATCACAACATGCCCTGCAAAAACAAGTTAGACGTCCTCTACTTTGTTGTTGCAAGTTTTACGTGGCTGCTACGGGCTGAGCAAGAACCGTTCTTACCTACGCACTTTTTGATCTTCAGAAAGAACCTTGTTCATTGAATCCGATTCAACTAAAGTTGGAGAAACTGACACCCACCAGCCACCTGTGTGCGAAGCACGTCGGTAGAACCAGTCTCGTGTAAGCGTACGCATAATGTCAGTCTAGGCGGCTTCATCCAACAATACCGCTGAATCAAGAATCAACTAGTGACGGCAAGTAATATGTATATACCCACACCTACAACTACTTTGTGTTCTACTCATGCATATAACATCTACGCATAAACCTGGCTCGGATGCCAGTGTTGGGGAACGCAGTAATTTCAAAAAAATCCTACGCACACGCAAGATCATGGTGATGCATAGCAACGAGAGGGAAGAGTGTTGTCTACATACCCTCGTAGACCATAAGCGGAAGCGTTATGACAACGCGGTTGATGTAGTCATACGTCTTCACGATCGACCGATCCTAGTACTGAAAGTATGGCACCTCCGCGATCTGCACAAGTTCGGCTCGGTGACGTCCCACGAACTCATGACCCAACAGAGTGTCGAGGGAGAGCTTCGTTAGCACGACGGCGTGATGACGGTGATGATGATGCTATCGGAACAGGGCTTCGCATAAGCACCGCTATGATATGACCGAGGTGGATTATGGTGGAGGGGGGCACCACACATGGCTGGAAACAATCAACTTGTGTGTTCTAGGGTGCCCCCTACCCCCGTATATAAAGGAGCATGGGGGGAGGCCGACCGGCCCTAGTGGCGCGCCAAGGGAGGAGGAATCCTCCTCCTAGCAGGAGTAGGATTCCTCCTTTCCTAGTCCTACTAGGAGGAGAAGGGGAAGGAAGGAAGGGAGAGCAAGAGGAGAAGGAAGGGGGGCGTGATACGTCTCCAACGTATCTATAATTTTTGATTGTTCCATGCTATTATATTATCAATCTAGGATGTTTTATATGCATTTATATGCTATTTTATATGATTTTTGGGACTAACCTATTAACCTAGAGCCAGTGCCAATTTCTGTTTTTTCCTTGTTTTTAAGTATCGCAGAAAAGGAAAATCAAACAGAGTCCAATTGACCTGAAATTTCACGGAGATTATTTTTGGACCAGAAGAAGCCCACGGAGTATCGGAGATGGACCAGAGGAGTCCCGAGGCCACCATGAGGGTTGGGGGCGTGCCCTACCCCCTGGGTGCGCCCCCCTATCTTGTGGCCGCCTCGAGGACCCCCTGACTTGTTCCAGACTCCAACACCTCGTATATATACCCAAACTTTCAGAAAGAAACCTAGATCGGGAGTTCCACTGCCGCAAGCCTCTGAAGCCACCGAAAACCAATCTAGACCCGTTCTGGCACCCTGCCGGAGGGGGAATCCCTCTCGGTGGCCATATTCATCATCCCGGTGCTCTCCATGATGAGGAGGGACTAGTTCACCCTCGGGGCCGAGGGTACGTACCAGTAGCTATGTGTTTGATCTCTCTCTCTCTCTCTCTCGTGTTCTTGATTCGCACGATCTTGATGTATCATGAGCTTTGCTATTATAGATGGATCTTATGATGTTTCTCCCCCTCTACTCTCTTTTAATGGATTGAGTTTTCCCTTTGAAGTTATCTTATCGGATTGAGTCTTTAAGGATTTGAGAACACTTGATGTATGTCTTGCATGTGCTTATCTGTGGTGACAATGGGATATTCACGTGATCCACTTGATGTATGTTTTGGTGATCAACTTGCGAGTTCCGTGACCTCGTGAACTTATGCATAGAGGTTGGCACACGTTTTCGTCTTGACTCTTCGGTAGAAACTTTGGGGCACTCTTTGAAGTTCTTTGTGTTGGTTGAATAGATGAATCTGAGATTGTGTGATGCATATTGTATAATCTGTTGGGGAACGTAGTAATTTCAAAAAATTTCCTACGCACACGCAAGATCATGGTGATGCATAGCAACGAGAGGGGAGAGTGTTGTCTATGTACCCTCGTAGACCGGAAGCGGAAGCGTCAGCACAACGTGGTTGATGTAGTCGTACGTCTTCACGGCCCGACCGATCAAGCACCGAAACTACGACACCTCCGAGTTCTAGCACACGTTCAGCTCGATGACGATCCCTGGACTCTGATCCAGCAAAGTGTCGGGGAAGAGTTCCGTCAGCACGACGGCGTGGTGACGATCTTGATGTTCTACCGTCGTAGGGCTTCGCCTAAGCACCACTACAATATTATCGAGGATTATGGTGGAGGGGGGCACCGCACACTGCTAAGAGAACGATCACGAAGATCAACTTGTGTGTCTAGAGGTGCCCCTGCCCCTGTATATAAAGGAGCAAGGGGGAGAGATCGGCCGGCCCTTGGGGCACGCCAAGGAGGGGGGAGTCCTCCTCCTAGTAGGAGTAGGACTCCCCTTTCCTAGTCCAACTAGGAAGAGAGAAGGGGGAAGGAAATAGAGGGAGAGGGAGAGGGAAAGAGGGGCCACGCCCCCCTCCCCTAGTCCAATTCGGACTCCCCATGGGAGGGGGCGTGCCACCTCCTGGGCTGCTGCCCTCTCTCTCCCCTCAGGCCCACTAAGGCCCAATACTTCCCCGGGGGGTTCCGGTAACCCTTCCGGCACTCCGGTTTTCTCCGAAATCACCGGAAACGCTTCCGGTGTCCGAATATAGCCGTCCAATATATCGATCTTTATGACTCGACCATTTTGAGACTCCTCGTCATGTCCGTGATCATATCCGAGACTCCGAACAATCTTCGGTACATCAAAATATATAAACTCATAATGAAATTGTCATCATAACGTTAAGCGTGCGGACCCTACGGGTTCGAGAATAATGTAGACATGACCGAGACATGTCTCCGGTCAATAACCAATACCGGAACCTGGATGCTCATATTGGCTCCTACATATTCTACGAAGATCTTTTATCGGTCAGACCGCATAACAACATACGTTGTTCCCTTTGTCATCGGTATGTTACTTGCCCGAGATTTGATCGTCGGTATCTCAATACCTAGTTCAATGTCACTACCGGCAAGTCTCTTTACTCGTTCCGTAATACATCATCCCACAGACTAACTCATTAGTTGCAATGCTTGCAAGGCTTATGTGATGTGCATTACCGAGAGGGCCCAGAGATACCTCTCCGACAATCGGAGTGACAAATCCTAATCTCGAAATACGCCAACCCAACAAGTACCTTCGGAGACACCTGTAGAGCACCTTTATAATCACCCAGTTACGTTGTGACGTTTGGTAGCACACAAAGTGTTCCTCCGTAAACGGGAGTTGCATAATCTCATAGTCATAGGAACATGTATAAGTCATGAAGAAAGCAATAGCAACAAACTAAACGATCAAGTGCTAAGCTAACGAAATGGGTCAAGTCAATCACATCATTCTCCTAATGATGTGATCCCGTTAATCAAATGACAACTCATGTCTATGGCTAGGAAACTTAACCATCTTCGATCAACGAGCTAGTCAAGTAGAGGCATACTAGTGACACTATGTTTGTCTATGTATTCACACATGTATTATGTTTCCGGTTAATACAATTCTAGCATGAATAATAAACATTTATCATGATATTAGGAAATAAATAATAACTTTATTATTGCCTCTAGGGCATATTTCCTTCAAGTCTCCCACTTGCACTAGAGTCAATAATCTAGATTACACAGTAATTATTCTAACACCCATGGAGCCTTAGTGCTGATCATGTTTTGCTCATGGAAGAGGCTTAGTCAACGGGCCTGCAACATTCAGATCCGTATGTATCTTGCAAATTTCTATGTCTCCCACTTGGACTAAATCCCGAATGGAATTGAAGCGTCTCTTGATGTGCTTGGTTCTCTTGTGAAATCTTGATTCCTTTGCCAAGGCAATTGCACCAGTATTGTCACAAAAGATTTTCATTGGACCCGATGCACTAGGTATGACACCTAGATTGAATATGAACTCCTTCATCCAGACTCCTTCATTTGCTGCTTCCGAAGCAGCTATGTACTCTGCTTCACATGTAGATCCCGCCACGACGCTTTGTTTTGAACTGCACCAACTGACAGCTCCTCCGTTTAGTAAAAATACGTATCCGGTTTGTGATTTAGAATCGTCCGGATCAGTGTCAAAGCTTGCATCAACGTAGCCATTTACGATGAGCTCTTTGTCACCTCCATATACGAGAAACATATCCTTAGTCCTTTTCAGGTATTTCAGGATGTTCTTTACCGCTATCCAGTGATCCACTCCTGGATTACTTTGGTACCTCCCTGCTAGACTTATAGCAAGGCACATATCAGGTCTGGTACACAACATTGCATACATGATAGAGCCTATGGCTGAAGCATAGGGAACATCTTTCATTTTCTCTCTATCTTCTGCGGTGGTCGGACATTGAGTCTTACTCGACTTCACACCTTGCACAGGCAAGAACCCTTTCTTTGCTTGATCCATTTTGAACTTCTTCAAAACCTTGTCAAGGTATGTGCTTTGTGAAAGTCCAAATAAGCGTCTTGATCTATCTCTATAGATCTTAATGCCCAATATGTAAGCAGCTTCACCGAGGTCTTTCATTGAAAAACTCTTATTCAAGTATCCCTTTATGCTATCCAGAAATTCTATATTATTTCCAATCAATAATATGTCATCCACTTATAATATCAGAAATGCTACAGAGCTCCCACTCACTTTCTTGTAAATACAAGCTTCTCCAAAAGTCTGTATAAAACCAAATGCTTTGTTCACACTATCAAAGCGTTTATTCCAACTCCAAGAGGCTTGCACCAGTCCATAAATGGATCGCTGGAGCTTGCACACTTTGTTAGATCCCTTTGGATCGACAAAACCTTCTGGTTGCATCATATACAACTCTTCTTCCAGAAATCCATTCAGGAATGCAGTTTTGACATCCATTTGCCAAATTTCATAATCATAAAATGCGGCAATTGCTCACATGATTCGGACAGACTTAAGCATCGCTACGGGTGAGAAGGTCTCATCGTAGTCAATCCCTTGAACTTGTTGAAAACCTTTTGCAACAAGTCGAGCTTTATAGACAGTAACATTACCGTCAGCGTCAGTCTTCTTCTTGAAGATCCATTTATTCTCAATTGCTTTCCGATCAACGGGCAAGTCAACCAAAGTCCACACTTTGTTCTCATACATGGATCCCATCTCAGATTTCATGGCTTCTAGCCATTTTGCGGAATCTGGGCTCACCATCGCTTCTTCATAGTTCGTAGGTTCATCATGATCTAGCAGCATGACTTCCAGAACAGGATTACCGTACCACTCTGGTGCGGATCTTACTCTGGTTGATCTATGAGGTTCGGTAGTAACTTGATCTGATGTTTCATGATCATTATCATTAGCTTCTTCACTAATTGGTGTAAGTGTCATAGAAACCGGTTTCTGTGATGTACTACTTTCCAATAAGGGAGCATGTATAGTTACCTCATCAAGTTCTACTTTTCTCCCACTCACTTCTTTCGAGAGAAACTCCTTCTCTAGAAAAACTCCGAATTTAGCAACAAAAGTCTTGCCTTCGGATCTGTGATAGAAGGTGTACCCAACAGTCTCCTTTGGGTATCCTATGAAGACACATTTCTCCGATTTGGGTTCGAGCTTATCAGGTTGAAGCTTTTTCACATAAGCATCGCAGCCCCAAACTTTTAGAAACGACAACTTTGGTTTCTTGCCAAACCACAGTTCATAAGGCGTCGTCTCAACGGATTTCGATGGTGTCCTATTTAACGTGAATGCAGCCGTCTCTAAAGCATAACCCCAAAATGATGACGGTAAATCAGTAAGAGACATATAGATCGCACCATATCTAATAAAGTACGATTACAACGTTCAGACACACCATTACGCTGTGGTGTTCCGGGTGGCGTGAGTTGCGAAACTATTCCGCATTGTTTCAAATGTAGACCAAACTCGTAACTCAAATATTCTCCTCCACGATCAGATCGTAGAAACTTTATTTTCTTGTTACGATGATTTTCAACTTCACTCTGAAATTCTTTAAACTTTTCAAATGTTTCAGACTTATGTTTCATTAAGTAGATATACCCATATCTGCTTAAATCATCTGTGAAGGTGAGAAAATAACGATATCCGCCACGAGCCTCAACATTCATTGGACCACATACATCTATATGTATGATTTCTAACAAATCCGTTGCTCTCTCCATAGTACCAGAGAACGGCGTTTTAGTCATCTTACCCATGAGGCACGGTTCACAAGTACCAAGTGATTCATAATCAAGTGGTTCCAAAAGTCCATCAGTATGGAGTTTCTTCATGCGCTTTACACCGATATGACCTAAACGGCAGTGCCACAAATAAGTTTCACTATCATTATCAACTCTGCATCTTTTGATTTCAACATTATGAATATGTGTATCACTACTATCGAGATTCATCAAAAATAGACCACTCTTCAACGATGCATGACCATAAAAGATATTACTCATATAAATAGAACAACCATTATTCTCTGATTTAAATGAATAACCGTCTCACATCAAACAAGATCCAGATATAATGTTCATGCTCAACGCTGGCACCAAATAACAATTATTTAGGTCTAATACTAATCCCGAAGGTAGATGTAGAGGTAGCATGCCGACTGCGATCACATCGACTTTCGAACCATTTCCCACGCGCATCATCACCTCGTCCTTAGCCAATCTTCGCTTGATCCGTAGCCCCTGTTTTGAGTTGCAAATGTTAGCAACAGAACCAGTATCAAATACCCAGGTGCTACTGCGAGCATTAGTAAGGTACACATCAATAACATGTATATCACATATACCTTTGTTCACTTTGCCATCCTTCTTATCCGTCAAATACTTGGGGCAGTTCCGCTTCTAGTGACCAGTCTGCTTGCAGTAGAAGCACTCAGTTTCAGGCTTAGGTCCAGACTTGGGTTTCTTCTCCTAAGCAGCAACTTGTTTGCTTTTCTTCCTGAAGTTCCCTTTCTTCTTTCCTTTGCCCTTTTTCTTGAAACTGGTGGTATTATTGACCATCAACACTTGATGCTCCTTCTTGATTTCTACCTCTGCGGCTTTTAGCATTGCGAAGAGCTCAGGAATAGTCTTATTCATCCCTTGCATATTATAGTTCACCACGGAGCTTTTATAGCTTGGTGGTAGTGATTGAAGAACTTTGTCAATGACACTATCAACAGGAAGATTAACCCCCAGTTGAGTCAAGTGATTATGATACCCAGACATTTTGAGTATATGTTCACTGACAGAACTATTCTCCTCCATCTTGCAGCTATAGAACTTATTGGAGACTTCATATCTCTCAATCCGGGCATTTGCTTGAAATATTAACTTCAACTCCTGGAACACCTCATATGCTCCATGATGTTCAAAACGTCGTTGAAGACCCGGTTCTAAGCCGTAAAGCATGGCACACTGAACTATCGAGTAGTCATCAGCTTTGCTCTGCCAGACGTTCATAACATCTGGTGTTGCTCCTGCAGCAGGCATGGCACTTAGCGGTGCTTCCAGGACGTAATTCTTCTGTGCAGCAATGAGGATAATCCTCAAGTTATGGACCCAGTCCGTGTAATTGCTACCATCATCTTTCAACTTTGCTTTCTCAAGGAACGCATTAAAATTCAACGGAACAACAACACGAGCCATCTATCTACAATCAAACATAGACAAGCAAGATACTATCAGGTACTAAGGTCATGATAAATTTAAGTTCAATTAATCATATTACTTAAGAACTCCCACTTAGAAAGATATCCCTCTAATCCTCTAAGTGATCACGTGATCCAAATCAACTAAACCATGTCCGAACATCACGTGAGATGGAGTAGTATCAATGGTGAACATCAATGTGTTGATCATATCTACTATATGATTCACGCTCGACCTTTTGGTCTCCGTGTTCCGAGGCCATATCTGTTATATGCTAGGCTCGTCAAGTTAAACCTGAGTATTCCGCGTGTGCAACTGTTTTGCACCCGTTGTATTTGAACGTAGAGCCTATCACACCCGATCATCACGTGGTGTCTCAGCACGAAGAACTTTCACAATGGTGCATACTCAGGGAGAACACTTATACTTTGATAATTTAGTGAGGGATCATCTTATAATGCTACCGTCAATCAAAGCAAGATAAGATGCATAAAAGATAAACATCACATGCAATCAATATAAGTGATATGATATGGCCATCATCATCTTGTGCTTGTGATCTCCATCTTCGATGCACCGTCATGATCACCATCGTCACCGGCACAACACCTTGATCACCATCATAGCATCGTTGTCGTCTCGCCAAAACTTATGCTTCCACGACTATCGCTACCGCTTAGTGATAAAGTAAAGCATTATAGCGCAATTGCATTGCATACAATAAAGCGACAACCATATGGCTCCTGCCAGTTGCCGATAACTCGGTTACAAAACATGTGCATCTCATACAATAAAATTTAGCATCATGTCTTGACCATATCACATCACAACATGCCCTGCAAAAACAAGTTAGACGTCCTCTACTTTGTTGTTGCAAGTTTTACGTGGCTGCTACGGGCTTTAGCAAGAACCGTTCTTACCTACGCATCAAAAACCACAATGATACTTTGTCAAGTTGGTGTTGTTTTAACCTTCACAAGGACCGGGCATAGCCACACTCGGTTCAACTAAAATTGGAGAAACTGACACCTGCCAGCCACCTGTGTGCAAAGCACGTCGGTAGAACCAGTCTCGCGTAAGCGTACGCGTAATGTCGGTCCGGACCGCTTCATCCAACAATACCGCCGAACCAAAGTATGACATGCTGGTAAGCATTATGACTTATATCGCCCACAACTCACTTGTGTTCTACTCGTGCATAACATCAACGCATAAAACCTGGCTCGGATGCCACTGTTGGGGAACATGGTAATTTCAAAAAAATTCCTACGCACACGCAAGATCATGGTGATGCATAGCAACGAGAGGGGAGAGTGTTGTCTACGTACCCTCGTAGACCAGAAGCAGAAGCGTTAGCACAACGCGGTTGATGTAGTCATACGTCTTCACGGCCCGACCGATCAAGCACCGAAACTACGACACCTTCGAGTTCTAGCACACGTTTAGCTCAATGACGATCCCAAGACTCTGATCCAGCAAAGTGTCGGGGAAGAGTTCCGTCAGCACGACGGCGTGGTGACGATCTTGATGTTCTACCGTCGCAGGGCTTCGCCTAAGCACCGCTACAATATTATCGAGGGTTATGGTGGAGGGGGGCACCGCACACGGCTAAGAGAACGGTCACGAAGATCAACTTGTGTGTCTAGAGGTGCCCCCTGCCCCTGTATATAAAGGATCAAGGGGGAGAGACCGGCCGACCCTTGGGTCGCACCAAGGAGGGGGGAGTCCTCCTCCTAGTAGGAGTAGGACTCCCCTTTCCTAGTCCAACTAGGAAGAGAGAAGCGGGAAGGAAAGAGAGGGAGAGGAAGAGGGAGAGGGAAAGAGGGGCCGCGCCCCCCTCCCTAGTCCAATTCGGACTCCCCATGGGAGGGGGCGTGCCACCTCCTGGGCTGCTGCCCTCTCTCTCCCCTCAGGCCCACTAAGGCCCAATACTTCCCCGGGGGGTTCCGGTAACCCTTCCGGCACTCCGGTTTTCTCCGAAATCACCGGAAACGCTTCCGGTGTCCGAATATAGCCGTCCAATATATCGATCTTTATGACTCGACCATTTTGAGACTCCTCGTCATGTCCGTGATCATATCCGAGACTCCGAACAATCTTCGGTACATCAAAATATATAAACTCATAATGAAACTGTCATCATAACGTTAAGCGTGCGGACCCTACGGGTTCGAGAATAATGTAGACATGACCGAGACATGTCTCCGGTCAATAACCAATACCGGAACCTGGATGCTCATATTGGCTCCTACATATTCTACGAAGATCTTTTATCGGTCAGACCGCATAACAACATACGTTGTTCCCTTTGTCATCGGTATGTTACTTGCCCGAGATTTGATCGTCGGTATCTCAATACCTAGTTCAATGTCACTACCGGCAAGTCTCTTTACTCGTTCCGTAATACATCATCCCACAGCTAACTTATTAGTTGCAATGCTTGCAAGGCTTATGTGATGTGCATTACCGAGAGGGCCCAGAGATACCTCTCCGACAATCGGAGTGACAAATCCTAATCTCGAAATACACCAACCCAACAAGTACCTTCGGAGACACCTCTAGAGCACCTTTATAATCACCCAGTTACGTTGTGACGTTTGGTAGCACACAAAGTGTTCCTCTGGTAAACGGGAGTAGCATAATCTCATAGTCATAGGAACATGTATAAGTCATGAAGAAAGCAATAGCATAAAACTAAATGATCAAGTGCTAAGCTAACAAAATGGGTCAAGTCAATCACATCATTCTCCTAATGATGTGATCCCGTTAATCAAATGACAACTCATGTCTATGGTTAGGAAACATAACCATCTTTGATCAACGAGCTAGTCAAGTAGAGGCACACTAGTGACACTCTGTTTGTCTATGTATTCACACATGTATTATGTTTCCGATTAATACAATTCTAGCATGAATAATAAACATTTATCATGATATAAGGAAATAAATAATAACTTTATTATTGCCTCTAGGGCATATTTCCTTCATAATCATACCCACATATACTTGAGGTGACACTGGAGTATCTAGGTGACATTAGGGTTTTGGTTGATTTGTGTCTTAAGGTGTTATTCTAGTACGAACTCTAGGATAAATTGAACGGAAAGAATAGCTTCGTGTTATTTTACTACAAACTCTTGAATAGATTGATCAGAAAGGATAACTTTGAGGTTGTTTCGTATCCTACAATAATCTCTTCGTTTGTTCTCTGCTATTAGTGACTTTAGAGTGACTCTTTGTTGCATGTTGAGGGATAGTTATATGACCCAATTATGTTATTATTGTTGAGAGAACTTGCACTAGTGAAAGTATGAACCCTAGGCCTTGTTTCCCAGCATTGCAGTACCGTTTACGCTCACTTTTACCACTTGCTACCTTGCTGTTTTTATATTTCCAGATTACATAAACCTATATCTACCATCCATATTGCACTTGTATCACCATCTCTTCGCCAAACTAGTGCACCTATACAATTTACCATTGTATTGGGTGTGTTGGGGACACAAGAGACTCTTTGTTATTTGGTTGCAGGGTTGTTTGAGAGAGACCATCTTCATCCTATGCCTCCCACGGATTGATAAACCTTAGGTCATCCACTTGATGGAAATTTGCTACTGTCCTACAAACCTCTACACTTGGAGGCCCAACAACGTCTACAAGAAGAAGGTTGTGTAGTAGACATCAAGCTCTTTTCTGGCGCCGTTGCCGGGGAGGTTAGCGCTTGAAGGTATATCTTTACATCTTGCAATCGAATCTTTTAGTTTCTTGTTTTATCACTAGTTTAATCTATAAAAGAAAACTAAAAAAATTGGAATTAAGGTTGCCTCATATGCTTCATCTTTTTAATGTATTTCGTGAAAATAAGGATTCCGATAATTGTGCCAAAGTGTTAGAAGAAGAATGTATTAAAATGTTTGGCACTAAATCTTTGGATGATGAGCATGATTACAATGTTGTTAGTATGAATTCTTTGAATATCCATGAAGCTAATGATATGCAAAGCCACAATCTTGGGGATGCTATGTTTGATGAAGATGATATTTTTTGTCCCCCAAGTTTTGATGAGCAAATTTATTATGATGAAAGCATCCTTCCTATCTATGATGATTATATTGATGACACGTATGCTATAAAGAATAATGATATCCATGAAACTTGTCATCATGATTTTAACTTTCAATTGGATTATGCCTCACATGATAGTTATTTTGTTGAATTTTCTCCCACTACTATTCATGAGAAGAAATCTGCGTATGTGGAGAGTAATAAAAATTCTATGCATGTAGATCATGAAAAGAATGCTTTATGTGATAGTTATATTGTTGAATTTATTCATGATGCTACTGAAAATTATTATGAGGGAGGAATATATGCTTGTAGTAGTTGCAATAATATCAAGTTTCCTCTCTATGTGTTGAAAATCTTGAAGCTATGCTTGTTTTACCTTCCTATGCAAGTTGGTTCTTGTTCCCATAAGTTGTTTGCTCACAAAATCCCTATGCATGGGAAGTGTATTAGAATTAAATGTGCTAGTCATATTCTTCATGATGCTCTATTTATGTTTCATGTGAGCATCATTGAAATCATCATGCGTAGCTGGGGGCATTAAACGATAGCGCTTGTTGGGAGGCAACCCAATTTTATTTTCGTTATTTACTTTTTGTTCCTGTTTAGTAATAAATAATTTACCTAGCCTCTGTTATGACTGTGTTTTTTATGTTTTAGTTAGTGTTTGTGCCAAGTAAATCCTTTAGGATCTTCTTAGGTGATTATTGTTTGATCTTGCTGATAAAAACAGAAAGTATGCGCTCACGAAAATAATTTTCATTTTTTACCAGAGAGTGATAAAATACCAATTCCACTTGCAGTAAATTAATAGACAAATTGCCTAGGTCTTCCTAATTTCTCAGGATTTTTGGAGTTACATAAGTATTCACGAGTTACAGATTACTACAGACTGTTCTATTTTTGGCAGATTCTGTTTTCTATGTGTTGTTTGCTTATTTTGATGAATCTATGAGTAGTATCGGAGGGTATGAACCATAGAAAAGTTGGAATAAAACAGATATTACACCAATATGAATTTATAATGAGTTCACAGCGGTACCTAAGTGTTGATTTGCTTTCTTATACTAGCGGAGCTTACAAGTTTTCTGTTAAGTTTTGTGTTGTGAAGTTTTCAAGTTTTGGGTAAAGATTCGATGGACTATGGAATAAGGAGTGGCAAGAGCCTAATATTGGGGATGCCCAAGCCACCCCAAGGTAATATTCAAGGACAACAAAGAGCCTAAGCTTGGGGATGCCCCGGATGGCATCCCCTCTTTCGTCTTTGTTCATTGGTAACTTTACTTGGAGCTATATATTTATTCACAACATGATATGTGTTTTGCTTGGAGCATCATTTTATTTTATTTTATTTTGCTTGATGTTTGAATAATATCCCAAGATCTGAAATTATTAAATGTTAGAGTGTCTTCACATAGTTACATAATTATTCAACTACTCATTGATCTTCACTTATATCTTTCTGAGTAGTTTGTCGTTTGCTCTAGTGCTTCACTTATATCTTTTTAGAGCATGGCGGTGGTTTTATTTTGAAGAAATAGATGAACTCTCATGCTTCACTTATATTATTTTGGGAGTCCTAAACATCATGGTAATTTGCTTTGGTTATGAATTTAGTCCTAATATGATGGACATCCAAGATGGGGTATAATAAAAACTTTCATATAAAGTGCGTTGAATACTATGAGATGTTTGATACTTAATGATTGTTTTGAGATATGAGGATGGTAATATTAGAGTCATGCTAGTGAGTAGTTGTGAATTTGAGAGATACTTGTGTTAAAGTTTGTGATTCCCGTAGCATGCACGTATGGTGAACCGTTATGTTATGAAGTCAGAGCATGATTTATTTTTTGATTGTCTTCCTTATGAGTGGCGGTCAGGGACGGGCGATGGTCTTTTACTACAAATCTATCCCCTAGGAGCATGCGCGTAGTACTTCGTTTCGCTAACTAATAGATTTTTGCAATAAGTATGTGAGTTCTTTATGACTTATGTTGAGTCCATGGATTATACGCACTCTCACCCTTCCACCATTGCTAGCCTCTCTTGTGTCGCGCAAATTTCGCCGGTACCATATCACCCACCATTATCTTCCTCAAAACAGCCACCATACCTACCTATTATGGCATCTCCATAGCCATTCCGAGATATATTGCCATGCAACCTTCCACCATTCCGTTTATTATGACACGCTTCATCATTGTCATATTGCTTTGCATGATCATGTAGTTGACATCGTATTTGTGGCGAAGCCACCATTCATAATTCTTTCATACATGTCACTCTTGATTCATTGCACATCCCGGTACACCACCGGAGGCATTCACATAGAGTCATATTTTGTTCTAAGTATCGAGTTGTAATTCTTGAGTTGTAAGTAAATAAGAGTGTGATGACCATCATTATTAGAGCATTGTCCCATGTGAGGAAAGGATGATGGAGACTATGATTCCCCCACAAGTCGAGATGAGACTCCGGATGAAAAATAAATAAATAAATAGAAAGAAGAGGGCATACAAAAAGAGAAGGCCCAAAAAAACAAAAAAACAAAAAATGAGAGAAAAAGAGAGAAGGGGCAATGCTACTATCCTTTTACCACACTTGTGCTTCAAAGTAGCACCATGATCTTTATGATAGAGAGTCTCCTATGTTGTCACTTTCATATAATAGTGGGAATCTTTCATTATAGAACTTGGCTTGTATATTCCAATGATGGGCTTCCTCAAAATGCCCTAGGTCTTCGTGAGCAAGCGAGTTGGATGCACACCCACTTAGTTTCTTTTCGAGCTTTCATACACTTATAGCTCTAGTGCATCCTTTGCATGGCAATCCCTACTCACTCACATTGATATCTATTGATGGGCATCTCCATAGCCCGTTGATATGCCTAGTTGATGTGAGACTATCTTCTCCTTTTTGTCTTCTCCACAACCACCATTCTATTCCACCTATAGTGCTATGTCCATGGCTCACGTTCATGTATTGCGTGAAGATTGAAAAAGTTTGAGAACATCAAAAGTATGAAACAATTGCTTGGCTTGTCATCTGGGTTGTGCATGATTTAAATATTTTGTGTGATGAAGATAGAGCATAGCCAGACTATATGATTTTGTAGGGAATAACTTTCTTTGGCCATGTTATTTTGAGAAGACATGATTACTTTGTTAGTATGCTTGAAGTATTATTATTTTCATGTCAATATTAAACTTTTGTCTTGAATCTTTTGGATCTGAACATTCATGCCACAATAAAGAAAATTACATTGATAAATATGTTAGGTAGCATTCCACATCAAAATTCTGTTTTTATCATTTACCTACTCGAGGACGAGCAAGAATTAAGCTTGGGGATGCTTGATACGTCTCCAACGTATCTATAATTTTTGATTGTTCCATGCTACTCCCTCCGTAAACTAATATAAGAGTATTTAGATCTAAACGCTCTTATATTAGTTTACAGAGGGAGTATTATATTATCCATCTAGGATGTTTTATATGCATTTATATGCTATTTTATATGATTTTTGGGACTAACCTATTAACCTAGAGCCAGTGCCAGTTTCTGTTTTTTCCTTGTTTTTGAGTATCATAGAAAAGGAAAATCAAACGGAGTCCAATTGACCTGAAATTTCACGAAGATTATTTTTGGACCAGAAGAATGATACGTCTCCATCGTATCTACTTTTCCAAACACTTTTGACCTTGTTTCGGACTCTAACTTGCATGATTTGAATGGAACTAACCTGGACTGGCGCTGTTCTCAGCAGAATTGCCATGGTGTTATTTTTGCAGAAATAAAAGTTCTCGGAATGACCTGAAACTTCACAGAGAATATTTTTGGAATATGTAAAAAATACTAGCAAAAGAATCAAGACCAGGGGGCCCATACCCTGTCCACGAGGGTGGGGGGCACCCCCCAGTCTCGTGGCCCCCCTGAGGCTCCACCAACCTCAACTCCAACTCTATATATTCATGTTTGGGGAGAAAAAAATCAGAGAGAAGGATTCATCGTGTTTTATGATACGGAGCCGCCGCGAAGCCCTAATCTCTCTCGGGAGGGCTGTCTGGAGTCCATTCGGGGCTCCGGAGAGGGGAATCTGTCGCCATCGTCATCACCAACCTTCCACCATCACCAATTTCGTGATGCTCACCACCATGCGTGAGTAATTCCATCATAGGCTTGCTGGACGGTGATGGGTTGGATGAGATTTATCATGTAATCAAGTTAGTTATGTTAGGGTTTGATCCCTAGTGTCCATTATGTTTTGAGATTGATGTTGCCATGACTTTGCTATGCTTAATGCTTGTCACTACGACCTGAGTGCCATGATTTCAGATCGAACCTATTATGTTTCCATCAATATATGTGAGTTCTTGATCCTATCTTGCAAGTCTATAGTCACCTATTATGTGTTATGATCCGTTAACCGCGAAGTGACAATAATCGGGATACTTACCGATCATGACCGTAGTTTGAGGAGTTCATGTATTCACTAAGTGTTAATGCTTTGGTCCGGCACTCTATTAAAAGGAGGCCTTAATATCCCTTAGTTTCCAATAGGACCCCGCTACCACGGGAGGGTAGGACAAAACATGTCATGCAAGTTCTTTTCCATAAGCATGTATGACTATATTCAGAATACATGCCTACATTACATTGATGAATTGGAGCTAGTTCTGTGTCACCCTATGTTATAACTGTTGCATGAGGAATCACATCCGACATAATTATCCATCATTGATCCATTGCCTACGAGCTTTTCACATATTGATCTTTGCTTAGTTACTTTTCCGTTGCCACTATTACAATCACTACAAAACTGCTACTATTACTTTTTCTACCGTTACCGCTACTATCATTACTTTGCTACTAAATACTTTGCTACAGATATTAAGTCTTTCAGGTGCGGTTGAATTGACAACTCAACTGTTAATACTTGAGAATATTCTTTGGCTCCCCTTGTATAGAATCAATAAATTTGGGTTGAATAATCTACCCTCAAAAACTGTTGCGATCCCCTATACTTGTGGGTAATCAAGACTATTTTTCTGGCGCCGTTGCAGGGGAGCATAGCTCTATTCTTTGAGTCACTTGGGATTTATATCTGTTGATCACTATGAAGAACTTGAAAGATAAAAGAACCAAGATTTTTCCCTCAACTACGAGGAGAGGTAAGGAACTGCCATCTAGCTCCGCACTTGATCCACCTTCTGTTTTGAGTAAACTTGCGATACCTACACCTGCTATTCATTCTGATATGTCGCATGTTATTGATGATGCCACTTCTGCTTTGCATGATGCTTACGATGAAACTACTTCTATGCTTGATAATACGGTGCCATTAGGTGAATTTCTTGATGAACAACTTGCTAGGGTTAGAGAGAATGAAATTATTGAAATGGATAATATTGATGAAAGTGATGATGAAGATTCTCCCCCTAGATATGAATTGCCTGTTGTGCCTGAGGGTTATGTTATGGATGAAGAAACTGCTAGAGACTTTTTAGCTTGCAATGATAGATATGATCTTAAGAAACTATTAGCTAAGCTGGAAGAAAAGTCTTTGAATGCTAGAATGAAATATGACCCTGCTTTTGCTACTTCACCTATCTGTATTTCCGATAAGGATTGTGATTTCTTTGTCGGCCCTGAGTTAATTACTTTGGTTGAATCTGATCCTTTTTATGGCTGTGAATCTGAAACTGTTGTGGCACATCTTACTAAATTAAATGATATAGCCACCCTATTCACTAATGATGAGAAAACTCGCTATTACTTTATCCTTAAGTTATTTCCATTTTCATTAAAGGGTGATGCTAAAACATGGTTTAATTCCCTTGTTCCTGGTTGTGTGCGTAGTCCCCAGGATATGATTTATTACTTCTCTGCTAAATATTTCCCCGCTTATAAGAAACAAGCTGCCTTAAGGGAAATATATAATTTTGTGCAAATTGAAGAAGAGAGTCTCCCACAAGCTTGGGGGAGGCTTCTCCGATTACTTAATGCTTTTCCTGATCATCCTCTCAAGAAAAATGAAATACTTGATATTTTTTATAATGGACTAACCGATGCTTCTAGAGACCACCTGGATAGTTGTGCTGGTTGAGTTTTCAGGGAAAGGACTGTTGATCAAGATGAATTGCTATTGAATAATATGTGTAGTAATGAAAATGATTGGACACTTCCTGAACCAACTCCTAAGACAACTCCGAAGAAAAGGGGTATTCTATATCTCAATCCTGAAGATATGCAAGAGGCAAAGAAATCTATGAAAGAAAAAGTGTTAAAGCTGAAGATGTTAAGAATTTACCACCTATTGAAGAAATACATGGTATTGATAACCCGATATAGGTAGTAAAGGTAAATTCTCTCTATAGATTTGATGAAGGTGATATCCCTCGTTATCAGTCTGCTAGCCAATGCTTGGATGAGTTTGATAATTTTATTGTTAAACAAGAAAACTTCAATGCTTATGTTGGTAGACAATTGAAACGTAATGCTTATATGATTGAACACTTCGTGATTATATGTCTAGAGTTAAAGGTGAACTTAAACTTATTAGTAAACATGCTTCTATGGTTATCACTCAAGTAGAACAAGTGCTTAAAGCACAAGATGATTTGCTCAATGAATTAAATAATAAGAAAAATGATAATGTTGTTAGAGTTGTCACTAGAGGGGGTAAAATGACTCAGGAACCTTTGTATCCCGATGGCCACCCTAAGAGAGTTGAGCAAGATTCTTAGAGAACTAATGTTGATGCACCTAGTCCTTCTAAAAAGAAGAAAAAGAAAAATGATAGGACTTTGCATGCTTCTAGTGAACCTATTGTTGACACACCTGAGAATCCCAATGATATTTCTATTTCTGATGCTGAAACACAATCTGGTAATGAACATAAACCTAGTGATAATATTAATGATGATGTTCATGTTGATGCTCAACCTAGCAATAACAATGATGTAGAGATTGAGCTTGTTGTTGATCTTGATAACCCACACTTAAAGAATCAATGTTATGATAAGAGAGACTTTGTTGCTAGGAAGCACGGTAAAGAAAGAGAACCATGGGTTCAGAAACCATGCCTTTTCCTCCTAAACCATCCAAGAAAAAGGATGATGAGGATTTTGAGCGCTTTGCTGAAATGATTAGACCTATATTTTTACGTATGCGTTTGACTGATATGCTTAAAATGAATCCTTATGCTAAGTATATGAAAGATATTGTTACAAACAAAAGAAAGATACCGGAAGCTAAAATTTCTACCATGCTTGCAGATTATACTTTTAAAGGTGGAATACCTAAGGAACTAGGAGATCCAGGAGTACCAACTATACGATGCTCCATTAAAAGAAACTATGTTAGAACTGCTTTATGTGACCTTGGAGCCGGTGTTAGTGTTATGCCCCTCTCTTTATATCGTAGACTTGATTTGAATAAGTTGACACCTACTGAAATATCTTTGCAAATGGCCGATAAATCAACTGCTATACCTGTCGGTATTTGTGAGGATGTGCCTGTTGTGGTTGCAAATGTTACTATTTTAATGGACTTTGTTATTCTCGATATTCCCGAGGACGACAATATGTCGATTATCCTTGGTAGACCCTTTTTGAATGTTGTAGGGGCTGTTATTGATTGCAACAAAGGAAATGTCACTTTTCATGTTAATGGTAATAAGCATACGATACACTTTCCGAGGAAACAACCTCAAGTCCACAGTATTAATTCTATTGGAAAAACTTCAACGATTACTATTGGAGGTTTTGAATTTCCTCTTCCTACTGTGAAGAAGAAATATGATATTCTTATTGTTGGGGACATGCATATCCCAATTGAGGTAACCTAGTGTTATTCGAAAATTCTCCGGTTTCATGTTATTCGAAAAGAGTTTGTTAACAAGACTTGATAAACCTTGTTAGTGGATTCCTTTTGATGAGCATGAGATGGATGAAGTTAGAAAGCACAACTCTCTATACCCTCTTTTTACCTTCTATTATTTAGATTAAATAAAGCAAAAATAGTATTTTCTGTCTGTTTTCCGAATTATCCTTGCAATAAAAAATACCTTGAAAATAAAAGTTGTCCAAATGTCCTAAAAATTCAATATTTTTTTCTAGAATATTTAAGAATTATCGGCACTGAGAACACACCAGGGGGACCCACCATGTGCTCACGAGGGTGGAGGGCGCGCCCACCCTCCTGGGCGCTCCCCAGCCTCTGGACCCCATGTGGGCCCTCTCCACTTATTCTTGCACCCACACACTTCTTCCTCCAGAAAAAAATACTCCACCAGCTCAAACCCGAGTTCTAGCTCATCTTGCTGCCATTTTCGATCTCCTTGCTCAAAGCTCCATTCACAAAACTGCTTTGGGGGATTGTTCTTCGGTATGTGACTCCTCCAATGGTCCAATTAGTTTTTGTTCTAGTGCTTTATTCATTGCAAATTTTTGCTTCTTAGGAGACCCTGTTCTTGAGCTTGCATGTCAAATTTATGTGGTCAAAAGTAGTTTTATTGCATGATATGGCCTCTAGTCACTTGTGGGAGTAGTTGCTATCAATCTTGTTCAGCCTAGTTCATTTTTATTTTGAGTTACTAAAAAATTTAGAAATTTTTCAGAGGAAATGATGAAGAGATTGTTGAGGGGTTCTTCAAGCCGAAGCTCGAAGGATAAGCAAAGTGAAGAGAATAAGAAGCCCAAATATAATCTCCCCCGCACTGTGGAGGTTCGGCCGTGCGAATGGCCTTGTGATGAGTTCTTGAGAGCAGCCGGGATTTATGATGACTTTTATTATTTGGTTGAGAATGCAGGCCTCGTCGACTTCCTCCGCGAGCAGCACGAACAATATCTCCTCCTCACCAATATTTTCGTGCAAAATCTTTACTTTCATGCAAACAAATCACCACCTTCAGTGGAATTTCATTTATATGATGAGGTTAAGGAGATGTCACTATATGATTTTTGCCGGGTCTGTAAGATACCCTTTGAGGGAAGCATAGAGGAACCACATCGTAACGATGTGGAGGGATTTATTGATATGATTGCTGTAGGGGAAACGAGGAAAGTTTCCGATGCAAGAATTACTAGCATACATTTTCCTGTTCTACGTTACTTTGCAATATTTGCTAGTAGATGCTTAATTGGTCGCGGGAACAGTGGAAATCTTAGTGCCCCTGATATTTTTATTTTGCGCCATGCCTTGTTTTGTGATACCACTTTTAGTTTAGGCGCTATTGTTGCTAAACGGTTAAATCTGTACCGTACAAAGGGTCCCGTCTTTGGAGGCATCTTTGCCTCACGCCTTGCTGCACACTTTAACATTCCTATTAGGCATTATGAGAAAGAGGAAAAGTTGCTGCCTCCTATTTTTCTAGATTATAAGAGTATGGCAGCACATGATTTTATTGTTAAGGATAATAATAAGATACTTAAATATAGATTGATATTTGACAAAAATTACTTTGAGACTATTACCTTGCCTGCTCCTTGTCTGTTCAACATATTTTCACGCACGTACATTGTTTTTCCAGAGGCCGTTCATGCATACTGGAGCCTGACATCAGCTCCAGAGCCTGAGCCGGAGCCACCACATGATCCTCACCATCAGTCTGTTTATCAGTGGGATCCGGAGGAGATCGCCAACCAGTGGCACCTTGAGGACACTCCTCCGTACACCGGAGAGGGCAGCTTTGAGCCATGGCCATAGACCAACTTAGGCCAAAAGCCAAAGCTTGGGGGAGTACGTATTCCTCACCGACATTACATTCACGTTCACACACTCATGCCAGTTGTCGGTGCTCATACTTTTTCATTGTACCATCCATGCTAGTTTAATTTCTTTTTAAGCCTTCTTCTTATGTGTTTGAAAAACCTTAATAAAAACAAAAAAAATTAGTTGTAGCTTTTAGCTAGTTTGCTTCCCATGCTTGTAGTAGTAGTAATTAAAAGAAAACCCAAAAGGTTTATCGTTCTTCTTTTGCTTGTTGGGAGCTTTCCCGTGTAAATAGTTTTACTTTTCTTTGGGGGTCGAGAGGAGAAGACCATGATGAAAATGTTGAGTGGCTCTCATATGCATTATTGTTGATCTAACAAAGAGCTCATATTACCTTATCTTCTCCCTTATATTGAATGCTTGTAGATTCCAGCTTAATCCAATGCACGTGCACTATTATTATTATCCACACCGTTCGGTCATGCAAGTGAAAGGCAATAATGACGATATATGATGGACTGATTGAGTTGAGAGAAGCTGGTATCAACTCGACCTATCTTCTTTGTGTAAATATGATTAGTTCATCGTTCCTGATTCAGCCTATTATGAATGAAACATGTTTGCAATGACAATTAGAGATTATAGTTGCTCATGCCATGCTTAATTAGCTAGGAGTTTATAATGGTTTACCTTGCATGTCAACATGCTATTAAAATGGTTGTGATGTGGTATGATAAGGTGGTATTCTCCTCTGAACGATTCGAGTGGCTTGACTTGGCACATGTTCACGCATGTAGTTGAAACAAAATCAACATAGCCTCCACGATATTTATGTTCATGGTGAATTATATCCTACTCATGCTTGCATTCAACGTTGATTAGTTTTAATGCATGTTCATGACTGTTGTCGCTCTCTAGTTGGTCGCTTCCCAGTCTCTTTCTAGCCTTCACTTGTACTAAGCGGGAATACAACTTGTGCATCCACTTCCATAAACCCCAAAAGTTATTCCATATGAGTCCACCATACCTTCCTATATGCGGTATCTACCTGTCGTTCCAAGTAAATTTGTATGTGCCAAACTCTAAACCTTCAAATGAAATTCTGTTTTGTATGCTCGAATAGCTCATGTATCAACTAGGGTTGTCTGTATCTTCCATGCTAGGCGGGTTATTCTCAAGAGGAGTGGACTCCGCTCTTCACTCACGAGAAAATGGCTGGTAACCGGGCTGCCCAGTCCCATGCTTAAATTAAAATAATTGCAAACAAAACTCCCACGGGATTGTTGTTAGTTGGAGGCACCCGTTGTTTCGGACAAGCCATGGATTGATGTTTGTTGGTGGTAGGGGGAGTATAAAATTTACCATTCTGTTTGGGAACCGCCTATAATGTGTGTAGCATGGAAGATATCGAGATCTCTCAATTGTTATGTTGACAATGAAAGTATACCACTCAAAATATTATTTATCTCTATTTCAAAATCAAGCTCTGGCACCTCTACAAATCCCTACTTCCCTCTGCGAAGGGCCTATCTATTTACTTTTATGTTAAGTCATCACCCTCTTATTAAAAAGCACCAGTTGGAGAGCACCGCTGTCATTTGCATGTATTACTATTAGTTTACATTGAGTATGACTGTGACCGGATCTCTTTTACCATGAATTACAATGTTTAGTCAGTCCTTGATCTTTAGAGGTGCTCCGCATTTATGTTTTGTGGTCTCATAAAGGGCTAGCGAGATACCATCTTGTTATATCATATTATGATTGTTTGAGAAAGTGTTGTCATCTGAGATTTACAATTATTGCTCGCTAGTTGATTATGCCATTGATATAAGTAAACATGAGACCTAAATGTTATTGTGAATATGGTTAGTTCATAAACTTTGCTGAAAACTTGAATGCAGGCTTTACATATTTACAACAACAAGATCAAACAGAGTTTGTAAAAGTTTTTCTTTATCACTTTCAGTTTGTCAACTGAATTGCTTGAGGACAAGCAAAGGTTTAAGCTTGGGGATTTGATACGTCTCCAATCTTGGCTGAGGGTATGTACCAGTAGCAATGTGTTAGATCTCTCTCTCTCTCGTGTTCTTGATTCGCACGATCTTGATGTATCACGAGCTTTGCTATTATAGTTGGATATTATGATGTTTCTCCCCCTCTACTCTTTGTAATGGATTTAGTTTTCCCTTTGAAGTTATCTTATTGGATTGAGTCTTTAAGGATTTGAGAACACTTGATGTATGTCTTGCATGTGCTTATCTGTGGTGACAATGGGATATTCACGTGATCCACTTGATGTATGTTTTGGTGATCAACTTGCGAGTTCCGTGACCTCGTGAACTTATGCATAGGGGGTGGCACACGTTTTCATCTTGACTCTTCGGTAGAAACTTTGGGGCACTTTTTGAAGTTCTTTGTGTTGGTTGAATAGATGAATCCGAGATTGTGTGATGCATATCGTATAATCATACCCACGGATACTTGAGGTGACACCGGACTATATAGGTGACATTAGGATTTTGGTTGATTTGTGTCTTAAGGTGTTATTCTAGTACGAACTCTAGGATAGATTGAATGGAAAGAATATCTTCGTTTTATTTTACTACGAAATCTTGAATAGATCGATCAGAAAGGATAACTTTGAGGTGGTTACGTACCCTACAATAATCTCTTCGTTTGTTCTCTGCTATTAGTGACTTTGGAGTGACTCTTTGTTGCATGTTGAGGGATAGTTATATGATCCAATTATGTTACTATTGTTGAGAGAACTCGCACTAGTGAAAGTATAAACCATAGGCCTTGTTTCCCAGCATTGCAATACCGTTTACGCTCACTTTTACCACTTGCTACCTTGCTGTTTATATTTTCAGATTACAAAAACCTATATCTACCATCCGTATTGCACTTGTATCACCATCTCTTCGCCGAACTAGTGCACCTATACAATTTACCATTGTATTGGGTGTGTTGGGGACACAAGAGACTCTTTGTTATTTGGTTGCAGGGTTGTTTGAGAGAGACCATCTTCATCCTACGCCTCCCATGGATTGATAAACCTTAGGTCATCCACTTGAGCGAAATTTGCTACTGTCCTACAGACCTCTGTACTTGGAGGCCCAACAACGTCTACAAGAAGAAGGTTGTGTAGTAGACATCAGGGCGCGCCCCCTCCCTAGTCCAATTTAGACTCCCTATAGGGAGGGGGCATTGCCTGCCCTCTTCCCTATGACCCATGAAGGCCCAACTTTCCCGCGGGGGGGGGGGGGGTCCGGTAACCCTCCAGCACTCTGGTTTTCTCTGAAATCACCCGGAACACTTCCGGTCTCTGAATATAGCCATCCAATATATCAATCTTTATTTCTTGACCATTTCAAGACTCCACGTCATGTCCGTGATCAAATCAGGGACTCAGAACTACCTTCGGTACATCAAAACAAATAAACTCATAATACCGATCGTCACCGAACATTAAGCGTGCAGACCCTATGGGTTCGAGAACTATGTAGACATGACCAAGACACGTCTCCGGTCAATAACCAATAGAGGAACCTGGATGTTCATATTGGCTCCCACATATTCTACGAAGATCTTTATCGGTCAAACCGCATAACAATATGCGTTGTTCCCTTTGTCATCGGTATGTTACTTGCCGGAGATTCGATCGTCGGTATCTCAATACCTAGTTCAATCTCGTTACCGGCAGGTCTCTTTACTCGTTCTGTAATACATCATCCCGCAACTAACTCATTAGTCACATTGCTTGCAAGGCTTATAGTGATGTGCATTACCGAGAGGGCCCAAAGATACCTCTCCGATACTCGGAGTGACAAATCCTAATCTCGATCTATGCCAACTCAACAAACACCATCGGAGACACCTGTAGGGCATCTTTATAGTCACCCAGTTACGTTGTGACGTTTGATATCACACTAAGTGTTCCTCCGGTATTCGGGAGTTGCATGATCTCATGGTCATAGGAACATGTATAAGTTATGGAGAAAGCAATAGCAACAAACTAAACGATCATCTTGCTAAGCTAACGAATGGGTCAAGTCAATCACATCATTCTCTAATGATGTGATCCCGTTAATCAAATGACAACTCATGTCTATGGTTAGGAAACATAACCATCATTAATTCAACGAGCTAGTCAAGTAGAGGCATACTAGTGACACTCTGTTTGTCTATGTATTCACACATGTACTAAGTTTCTGGTTAATACAATTCTAGCACGAATAATAAACATTTATCATGATATAAGGAAATATAAATAACAACTTTATTATTGACTCTAGGGAATATTTCCTTCAATCTTGCCTAATGCGTTACTCCATTCTTATGGACTTAATACTCTAGATGCATGCTGGGTAGCGATCGATGTGTGGAGTAATAGTAGTAGATGCAGAATCGTTTTGGTCTACTTGACACGGACGTGATGCCTATATTCATGATCATTGCCTTAGATATCATCATAACTATGTGCTTTTCTATCAATTGCTCGACAGTAATTTATTCACCCACCGTAATACATGCTATCTTGAGAGAAGCCACTTGTGAAACCTATGGCCCCCGGGTCTACTTTACATCATATAAGTTTCCAATCTACAATTCTAGTTTACTATCTATTTTGCAATCTTTATTTTCCAATCTATACCACAAAAATACCAAAAATATTCATCTTATTATCTCTATCAGATCTCACTTTCATAAGTGACCGTGAAGGGATTGACAACCCCTTTATCGCGTTGGTTGCGAGGTTCTTGTTTGTTTGTGCAGGTACTATGCGACTTGCGTGTAGTCTCCTACTGGATTGATACCTTGGTTCTCAAAAACTGAGGGAAATACTTACGCTACTTTGCTGCATCACCCTTTCCTCTACAAGGGAAAATGAACACATGCTCAAGAGGTAGCAACGTGCATTGGACTAAGCTAGAATTTGCAAGCATTTAATACAAGGGAGAAGACAAGGTAATATGGGCTCTTGGTTAAATGAAGAATAATGCATATGAGAGCCACTCAAGATTTTCATCATGGTCTTCTCCTCTCGACCCCCAAAGAAAAGAAATAAAACTATTTACACGGGAAAGCTCCCAACAAGCAAAACAAGAACGAGAAATATTTTTGGGTTTTCTTTTAGTTACTACTACTACAGGCATGGAAAGTAAACTAGCTAAAAGCTACAACTATTTTTTTGGTTTTCTTAAGGTTTTTCAAACACACAAGAAGAAGGCTTAAAAAGAAATTAAACTAGCATGTATAGTACAATGAAAAAGTATGAGCACCAACAACTAGAATGAGTGTGTGAACATGAATGTAATGTCGGTGAGAAATACGTACTCCCCCAAGCTTAAGCTTTTGGCCTAAGTTGGTCTATGGCACTGATCGAAGCTACTCTCTCCGGTGTACTGAGGAGGGTCCTCAGGGTGCCACTGGTTGGCGATCTCCTCCGGATCCCACTGATAAACAGACTGACGATAAGGATCAAGTGGTGGCTCCGGCTCAGGCTCTGGGACTTGTGTCAGCCTCCAGTACGCATAAATGGCTTCGGGTAAGATGAGGTACGTGCCTGAAAGTATGTTAAACAGAGAGGGTGCGGGCAAGGTAATAATCTCACAGTAAGTTTTATCAAATATAAATTTATACTTAAGCATCTTCTTCTTATCTTTAACAATAAAATCATGCTACCATACTCTTATAATCTAGAAAAATAGGGGGCAACAACTTTTCCTCTTTCTCATAATGCCTAATAGGTATCCCAAAGTGTTCACCAAGGCGTGAAGTAAAGATGCCTCCAAAGATGGGACCCTTTGTTTGGTTCAGATTTAATCGTTTAGCAACAATAGTGCCTAAGCTGAAAGTGGTATCACGAAACAAAGCATGGCGGAAAATGACAATATTAGGAGCACTAAGATTTCCACTGTTCCCGCGACCAATTGAGCATCTACTAGAAAATATCGCAAAGTAACGAAGAATAGGAAAATGTATACTAGTAATTCTTCCATCTGAAATTTTCCCAGTTTCTCCTACAACAATTCTATCAATAAACCCATCCACATCGCTACGATGCTGCGCTCAAAGGGTATCTTGCAGACCCGACAAAAATCAAAAAGTGACATCTCCTTAACCTCATCATATAAGTGAAACTCCACTGAAGGTGGTGATTTCTTAGCATGGAAATAAAAAATTTGCACGGAAATATTAGTGAGTAGAAGTTACTGTTCGCGCTAGTCGCGGAGGAAGTTGGTGAGGCCTGCATTCTTAGCTAAATAATAAAAGTCATCATGAATCCCAGCTGCTCTCAAGAACTCATCACATGGCCATTCACGCGGCCAAACCTCCACAGCGCGAGGAAGATTGTATTTGGGCTTTTTATTCTCCTCATTCTTCTTATCCTTCGAGCTTCGGCTCGAGGAGCCTCTTAATAATCTCTTCAACATTTTCTCCCTCTGAAAATTTCTGAAATTTTTAGTGACTCAAAATAAAAGTGAACCAAACTCAACAAGATTGATAGCAACTACTCCTACAAGTGTCTAGAGGCCATATCATGCATTAAAACTACTTTTGACCGCATAAATTTGACATGCAAGCTCAAGAACAGGGTCTCCTAAGAAGCAAAAATTTGCAATGAATAAAGCACTAGAACAAAAACTAATTGGACCATTGGAGGAGTCACATACCGAAGAACAATCCCCCAAAGCAGTTTTGTGAATGGAGCTTTGAGCAAGGAGATCGAAAATGGCATCAAGATGAGCTAGAACTCGGGTTTGAGCTAGTGGAGTATTTTTTCTGAAGGAAGACGAAGTGTGTGGGTGCTGGAATAAGTGGAAGGGGTCCACGAGGCAGGGGGGCACGCCCCGGGGGGTGGGCACACCCTAGACCCTCGTGGCCAGGTGGTGTGGCCCCTGGTGTGTTCTGAGTGCCAATGATTCTTAAATATTCTACAAAAATTCATTTATCATTTTTAGGACATTTGGAGAACTTTTATTTTCAAGGTATTTTTTATTGCAAGGATAATTCAGAAAACAGACAAAACAAATACTATTTTCGCTTTATTTAATCTAAATAACAGAAAGTAAAAGGAGGGTACAGAGAGTTGTGCTTTCTAACTTCATCCATCTCGTGCTCATCAAAAGGAATCCACTAACAAAGGTTGCTCAAGTCTTGTTAACAAACTCTTTCCGGATAACATGAAACCGGAGAATTTTCGAAAAACACTAGGTTACCTCAACGGGGATATGCATGTCCCCAACAATAAGAATGCCATATTTCTTCTTGACAGTAGGAAGAGGGAATTCAAAACCTCCAATAGTAATAGTTGAAATTTTTCCAATAGAATTGATACTGTGGACTTGAGGTTGTTTCCTCGAAAATGTACCGTATGCTCATTACCATTAACATGAAAAGTGACATTGTCTTTGTTGCAATCAATAACAGGCCCTGCAGTATTCAAAAAAGGTCTACCAAGGATAATCGACATATTATCGTCCTCAGGAATATCAAGAATAACAAAGTCCGTTAAAATAGTAACATTTGCAACCACACCAGGCACATCCTCACAAATACCGACAGGTATAACAGTTGATTTATCGGCCATCTGCAAAGATATTTCAGTAGGTGTCAACTTATTCAAATCAAGTCTACGATATAAAGAGAGAGGCATAACATTAACACCGGCTCCAAGATCACATAAAGCAGTTTTAACATAGTTTCTTTTAATGGAGCTTGGTATAGTTGTTACTCCTGGATCTCCTAGTTTCTTTGGTATTCCACCTTTAAAAGTATAATTGGCAAGCATGGTGGAAATTTCAGCTTCCGGCATCTTTCTTTTATTTGTAACAATATCTTTCATATACTTAGCATAAGGATTCATTTTAAGCATATGAGTCAAACACATACGCAAAAAGATAGGTCTAATCATTTCAGCAAAGCGCTCGAAATCCTCATCATCCTTTTTCTTGGATGATTTAGGAGGAAAAGGCATGAGTTTCTGAACCCATGGTTCTCTTTCTTTACCGTGCTTCCTAGCAACAAAGTCTCTCTTATCATAACGTTGATTCTTTGATTGTGGGTTATCAAGATCAACAACAGGTTCAATCTCTACATCATTGTCATTGCTAGGTTGAGCATCAACATGAACATCATCATTAACATTATCACTAGGTTCATGTTCATTACCAGATTGTGTTTCAGCATCAGAAATAGAAATATCATTGGGATTCTCAGGTGTGTCAACAACAGGTTCACTAGAAGCATGCAAAGTCCTATCATTTTTCTTTTTCTTCTTCTTAGAAGGACTAGGTGCATCAACATTAGTTCTCTGAGAATCTTGCTCAACTCTCTTAGGGTGGCCTCAGGATACAAAGGTTCCTGAGTCATTTTACCCCCTCTAGTCACAACTCTAACAACATTATCATTTTTCTTATTATTTAATTCATTGAGCAAATCATCTTGTGCTTTAAGCACTTGTTCTACTTGAGTGGTAACCATAGAAGCATGTTTACTAATAAGTTTAAGTTCACCTTTAACTCTAGACATATAATCACTCAAGTGTTCAATCATATAAGCATTACGTTTCAATTGTCTACCAACATAAGCATTGAAGTTTTCTTGTTTAACAATAAAATTATCAAACTCATCCAAGCATTGGCTAGCAGACTATAACGAGGAATATCACCTTCATCAAATCTATAGAGAGAATTTACCTTTACTACCTGTGTCGGGTTATCAAGACCATGTATTTCTTCAATAGGTGGTAAATTCTTAACATCTTCAGCTTTAATACCTTTTTCTTTCATAGATTTCTTTGCCTCTTGCATATCTTCAGGACTGAGAAATAGAATACCCCTTTTCTTCGGGAGTTGGCTTAGGAGTTGGTTCAGGAAGTGTCCAATCATTTTCATTACTCAACATATTATTCAATAGCAATTCAGCTTGATCAACAGTTCTTTCCCTGAAAACACAACCAGCACAACTATCCAGGTGGTCTCTAGAAGCATCGGTTAGTCCATTATAAAAGATATCAAGTATTTCATTTTTCTTGAGAGGATGATCAGGCAAAGCATGCATGAAGTAATCGGAGAAGCCTCCCCCAAGCTTGTGGGAGACTCTCTTCTTCAATTTGCACAAAATTATATATTTCCCTTAAGGCAGCTTGTTTCTTATAAGCGGGGAAATATTTAGCAGAGAAGTAATAAATCATATCCTGGGGACTACGCACACAACCAGGAACAAGGGAATTAAACCATGTTTTAGCATCACCCTTTAATGAAAATGGAAATAACTTAAGGATAAAGTAATAGCGAGTTTTCTCATCATTAGTGAATAGGGTGGCTATATCATTTAATTTAGTAAGATGTGCCACAACAGTTTCAGATTCACAGCCATAAAAAGGATCAGATTCACATTTATCAAATCTATAGAGAGAATTTACCTTTACTACCTGTGTCGGGTTATCAAGACCATGTATTTCTTCAATAGGTGGTAAATTCTTAACAACTTCAGCTTTAATACATTTTTTCTTTCATAGATTTCTTTGCCTCTTGCATATCTTCAGGATTGAGATATAGAATACCCCTTTTCTTCGGAGTTGGCTTAGGAGTTGGTTCAGGAAGTGTCCAATCATTATCATTACTCTACATATTATTCAATAGCAATCTAGCTTGATCAACAGTTCTCTCCCTGAAAACACAACTATCCAGGTGGTCTCTGGAATAATCGGTTAGTCCATTATAAAAGATATCATGTATTTCATTTTTCTTGAGAGGATGATGATGTAAAACATTAAGTAATCGGAGAAGCCTCCTCCAAGCTTGTGGGAGACTCTCTTCTTCAATTTGCACAAAATTATATATTTCCCTTAAGGCAGCTTGTTTCTTATGAGCGGGGAAATATTTAGCAGAGAAGTAATAAATCATATCCTGGGGACTACGCACACAACCAGGATCAATAGAATTAAACCATCTTTAGCATCACCCTTTAATGAGAACAGAAACAACTTAAGGATATAGTAGTAACGAATTTTTCCTCATTAGTGCATAGGGTGGCTATATCATTCAATTTAGTAAGATGTGCCACAACAGTTTCAGATTCATAGCCATAAAAAGGATCAGATTCAACCAAAGTAATTAACTCAGGATCGACAGAGAAATCATAATCCTTATCAGAAATACATATATATGTCAAGCAGCAAAAGCCGGGTCATATTTCATTCTAGCATTCAAAGATTTTTCTTTCAGCTTAGCTAACAATTTCTTAAGATCATATCTATCTTTGCAAGCAAAAAGATCTCTAGCAGTTTCTTCATCCACAACATAACCCTCAGGCACATCAGGCAATTCATATCTAGGGGAGAATCTTCATCATCACTTTCGTCAATATTATCAGTTTCAATAATTTCATTCTTTCTAACCCTAGCAAGTCAAGAAATTCACCTAATGGCAAATTATTATCAAGCATAGAAGTAGTTTCATCATAAGCATCATGCATAGCAGAAGTGGCATCATCAATAACATGTGACATATCAGAATCAATAGCAGGAGTATGTGTCACAAGTTTACTCAAAACGGAAGGTGAATCAAGTGCAGAGCTAGATGACAGTTCCTTACCTCCCCTAGTAGTTGAGGAAAAAATATTGGTTCTTTCATCTTTCAAGTTCCTCATAGTGATCAACAGATATAAATCCCAAGTGACTCAAAGAGAGCTATGCTGCCCGGAACGGCGCCAAAAAAAGTCTTGATAACCCACAAGTATAGGGGATCGCAACAGTTTTTGAGGGTAGAGTATTCAACCCAAATTTATTGATTCGACACAAGGGGAGCCAAAGAATATTCTCAAGTATTAACAGTTGAGTTGTCAATTCAATCGCACCTGAAAGACTTAATATCTGCAGCAAAGTATTTAGTAGCAAAGTAATATGGAAGTAGCGGTAACGGTGCCAAAAGTAACAGTAGTAGTTTTTGTAGTGATTGTAACAGTGGCAACGGAAAAGTAACTAAGCAAAGATCAATATGTGAATAGCTCGTAGGCAATGGATCAGTGATGGATAATTATGTCGGATGCGATTCCTCATGCAACAGTTATAACATAGGGTGACACAGAACTAGCTCCAGTTCATCAATGTAATGTAGGCATGTATTCTGAATATAGTCATACGTGCTTATGGAAAAGAACTTGCATGACATCTTTTGTCCTACCCTCCCGTGGCAGCGGGGTCCTATTGGAAACTAAGGGATATTAAGGCCTCCTTTTAATAGAGTACCGGAACAAAGCATTAACACTTAGTGAATACATGAACTCCTCAAACTATGGTCATCACCAGGAGTGGTCCCGATTATTGTCACTTCGGGGTTACCGGATCATAACACATAGTAGGTGACTATTGACTTGCAAAATAGGATCAAGAACTCACATATATTCATGAAAACATAATAGGTTTAGATCTAAAATCATGGCACTAGGGCCCTAGTGACAAGCATTAGGCATAGCAAAGTCATAGCAACATCAATCTTAGAATATAATGGATACTAGGGATCAAACCCTAACAAAACTAACTCGATTACATGGTAAATCTCATCCAACCCATCACCGTCCAGCAAGCCTACGATGCAATTACTCATGCACGGAGGTGAGCATCATGAAATTGGTGATGGAGGAAGGTTGATGATGACGATGGCGGTGGGTTCCCCTCTCCGGAGCCCCGAACAGACTCCAGCTCAGCCCTCCTGATGAAGATTAGGGCTTGGCGGCGGCTCTGTATCATAAAACGTGATGAATCCTTCTCTCTAATTTTTTCTCCCTGAACATGACTATATAGAGTTGGAGTTCATGTTGGTGGAGCCTCAGGGGGCTCATGAGGCATGGGGCGCGCCCCAGGGGGGTGCACTGCACCCTCGTGGACAGGGTGTGGCCCACTGGTGTTGATTCTTTCGCCAGTGTTTTTTATAAATTCCAAAACGCATCTCCGTAAATTTCCAGCTCATTCCAAGAACTTTTATTTCTGCACAAAAATAACACCATGGCAATTCTGCTGAAAACAACGTGAGTCCGGGTTAGTTCCATTCAAATCATGCAAGTTAGAGTCCAAAACAAGGTCAAAAGTGTTTGGAAAAGTAGATACGTTGGAGACGTATCATACTCCAGCGGCAGTCTTGCCCTCACCTCAAGCCACACAGTGGCATCTGTTGACTCGCAGTATCCCCTGCCGACTGACGCGAGAATACTCTAACAATCAACAAGAAGAAGACCAAAGATGCCATACCTTCCATACTAAGGCCGGCATCAACGGAAGGTCCGTCAAGGTCATCATCGATGGAGGGAGTTGCCATAACCTAGCAAGTGAAGAACTATGCTCCAAGCTCCAATTGGCCAAGATGAAGCACCCACATCCATACAAGGTTCAACGGCTTAGAGACCATAGCACTATACAAGTCGAGCATAGGGTACAAGTCTCCTTCAAGATCGGAGCTTACAAGACACTTTAGAGTGTGATGTCATTCCAATGCCCGTTTGCCACCTTCTTCTTGGACGGCCATGGCAATTTGACCGAGGTGTCATCCACAACGAATGGACCAATCACTATAGCTTCAAGATGAATGAAAGGAGTACATTATTCGACCTATGTCTCCAAGCCAAGTGATCACCGACAAGCAAGCCACCCATCATGGAGAGAATAGTGAGAGAGTGAACAACCAAAAAGAGAGTGAGCGGCACAAGCCCAAATTGAGTGCCTCCACGATGAGCGACAAGAACTTAGTCCTTTTTGCCACCAAAAGAGAGATAAGAGAAGTGTGTGAGAACCCGTCAAGTGTCATGCACTATGTCCTTTTGTGCAAATATGAGGCACCAAAAGCTAACCCCTCTCATAATCTACCTTTAGTGTTATCTTCTCTATTGCAGGAATTCCAAGATATTTTCCCCGACGAGCTACCTCCGGGTCTACCTCCTCTACGAGTCATCGAGCACCGCTTCGACCTCATCCCTGGAGCACCACTTCCAAACAAGGCTCCCTATCGCGTCAACCCCGAGGAAACTAAGGAGATCCAACGGCAAGTACAACAACTCATCGACAATGGCCATGTTCGAGAAAGTTTGAGCCCTTGTGCCGTCCCGGTAATCCTTGTTCCCAAGAAAGATGGAACATTTTGCATTTGTTCCGATTATCATCCTATCAATACTATTACCGTGCGTTATCATTACCCCATTCCACGCCTAGATGATATGCTAGATGAGCTTAGCGGAGTCGCAATTTTCTCTAAGATTGATCTTAAAAGTGGCTACTATCAAATACGCATCCAAGAAGGTGATGAATGGAAAACCGCATTTAAGACCAAATTTGGCTTACATGAATGGCTTGTTATGCCAATGGGTTTATCCGAAGCACCCGGCACTTTCATGGGACTCATGCATTTTGTTTTTTTACCCTATATTGGTGTATTTGTTGTGGTCTACTTTGATGATATTCTTGTGTTTAGCAAATCTCTCAAAGATCATGTAATACACCTTAGAACCGTGCTACAAACTCTTCGAAAAGAGCACCTTTATGCTAATATGGACAAATGCCTTTTCGGTGTTGGTAAGCTTGTTTTCTTGGGTTTTATTGTATATTCTGAGAGTGTTCATGTTGATGAATATTAGATCAATGCTATTAAAACTTGTCCCCAACCAACCAACTTGCAACAAGTGTGTAGTTTCCTTGGTTTAGCCGGTTTTTACCATAGATTTGTTAAGGACTTTAGCACCATTGCTTCTCCTTTACATGCTTTGAGTAAGAAGAATGCACCCTTTATTTGGGGACCATCTCAAGATAGCGCACTCAATGAGCTTAAGAATTTGCTTACTCATGCTCCCGTGCTTGCATTACCCAACTTTGACAAACCTTTGAAATTCATTGTGATCACTACAAAAAAGACACATCCGTGACATTTTGGCCCGAACGAATTTTTTTCCTATCATACCTATGACACTTCTATGATGATAATTGTGATGAAACCCCATATCATCATAGATGTGGTGGGGTCCTACTTCTATGAAAAAAAATCATGACAGAAAATGGGCTTTTTGTCCTGGGCGGGCCGGAGACGCAGCTGCATAACATTCTTTAGGCCGTCCATGATGGAAGAAACCGTGGTAGAAGCGAGGGCGAGGAAAATATCGGGGTGTTCCCGGTTACGGTGGGTGGTCGGGGCTGAGCGATGCGCGTTTCTCTTGTACACACACGCGCGTGGGTGCGAGACGTTGGGATCTAACTGAATCCGAGCGAGGCGTTGGGCGCTAACTGAACCCGAGCGATTGCACTGCAGGCTACGTGTTACTGAACCCGATCGATCGATGGTTGTCAACTGAACCCGATCGAGCGATTCCTCCGCTACTGCTGCTAACTGAAGCCGATCGATGCTGCCTCTGGACGAAAAGTGAGCGTGCTGGGGGGTTTGGATGAATAGTTCCCGGTGGGGGTGGATGAACAGGACCCCATGGTGTTGCCTCTGGATGAATAGGACCCCGATCGATCGAGCCGGTTGGGGCTGGATGAACAGGACCCCGTGGAGGGCAGGACAAATAGGACCACCCCGTGGAGGGCAGGATGAAAAGTAGATGGTGGAGGGCTGGATGAACAGTAGCCCATGGAGGGGTGGTTGAACAGGAGCCCATGGAGAGGTCTGGTTGAACAGTAGCCGATGGAGTAGCGCGCGGTGGAGGCTGGATGAACAGGAGCCCATGGATGAACAGTCGCAGGTGGAGGCTGGAGGAGGTCGACGGTGGGTGAATAGTAGCCCGTGGAGGCTGGAGGGGGTCGACAGTGGAGATGAACAGTATCCCGTGGAGTCCCGTTTTGCGGTATGCCACACCCCTCCCGATGAATAGGACCCCCGTTTCGACCGTAGCGCTCCAACACAAGTCCGTTTCCTCCGTTTTGCGGTACGCCACACCCATGCCGATCAACAGGACCCCCGTTTCGATCGCAGGAGGTCCGTTTCCTCCGTTTTTCGGTACGCCAGACCCCTCCTGATGAATAGGATCCCGTTTCGAATGTGGCCGGTCGAACACAAGGCCATTTCCTCCGTTCTGCGGTATGCCAGGCCTCATTTCCATCGGCTGTTCCGTCCAAGCCCTCCCGATGAACACGACGACGCATTCCGTTCTGACCCAACCGGTTGGCTCCCCATGAACACGATGACGACGCTGTTTCTCCGTTCCGGCCCAGCCATGTACACGATCCCTGGCTATACGTACGTGCGAGTAGGCGTTCGAGACCCCGCCCGTATGTACGTACGTGGCCGTATTTACTTTCTTGCAGCCTGGCCGTTGGACGTACGTGTACATGCTACGTGCGCGCCTCTACATCGACCAGTATGTACGTACACGTTCGCGACCAGAATGACAATGCTACGTATGCTTCGACCAGGTGGGTCCCGACTGTCAGGCACTTCCTTGCGTGCGAAGATGTAGCTGGTGGATCCCAGCAGTCAGGGGGGCGAATCGTTTTTTTTTGCCTGGACGCACTTCCTTGCGTGCGAAGATGTAGCTAGTGGGTCCCAGTAGTCAGGGGGAAACATTTTTTTTGCGAAATACGATGGCCCGTCCGGTGGGTCCCCGCTGTCAGGTGGAGGAATAATTATTTTGCGTGTAATAAGGAGGCACTTCCTTGCTGCGGTCGTGGACCAGCTGTCAGCCTCTCTACGTACAGTCCATGTCTGATGGAAGCCGTTCCTTGACCATGTTGACCATGCCGCGCCGGGAGCACCAGGGTGGTGGACGACGGCGAGACCTAGGAAGGGGACGACGCAGAGCCGGGGAAGATGCGGTAGTGGATGCCCACGCGTAGAGGCGTACGAGGGTTCACTGGTTCACTGTGGTGTGAGGCTGCCGTGGCCGTAGAATAACAAGGGGTGTGGGTGAGTAGAGGGATGGCCTGGCCAGTGGTGGGAATAGTAGGGGGCGGTGAGGCCTCCGCGGCAGCACAACCGACCACGGGAGGCAGGAGCATGCGGCACGACCGGCGCAGCTTTGGGCGGCTGGAGCAACAAGACCAGAGGTTGAAGAAGCACTACGGCCGTTGGATGGACATCGTACGGTCACTGGAGCTAGAATCGTTCATATTGACTAAGTTGACAAAGCACTCCATCCCCGTCAACTTAGTAGGCCCACAAGTCAGCCTCCCACCAAGGTGGGTCCCAACTAGCAGGGGGAGTATTCATTTTTTTGCGTAATAAGGAGGCACTTCCTTGCGTGCGAAGATATAGTTGGTGGGCCCAACCTGTCAGCGGTGGGAATATTTTTTTCGCGAAATACAGAGGCTCTTCCGGTGGGTCCCAGCTGTTAGGTGGAGGAATCATTATTTTGCGCGTAATAAGGAGGCATTTCCTTGCATGTGGCCGTGGACCCAGCTGTCAGCCTCTCCATGCATAATCTACTTCCGATGGTGTCGTTTGTTGACCATGTTGACCACTCCGCGCCGAGCGCATCCAAGGTGGTGGACGACGGCGAGGCCCCGGGCAGCAACGAGCCGGAGATGGGAAGACGCGGGAGTAGAGTCGCAGACGGAGAGGTGTACGAGGGTTAACTGGTTCTGGTGCAATGTGGTTCGGCAGTCGGTTGAGAAGAACAGGAGGTGTGGAGGGGTGGAGGGATGGCCTGGCAAACGGTGGAGTAGCGCTTCACAGTGAAGCGTGCTAAGCAGAGCTGCTAGCAGCAGGAGGCGGGAGCAGGTGGTCCCGGCGTGCTGGAGGAAGAAGACGACAAATTGAAGATGGATGCCGGTCGTTCGATGTAAATCCAATGGCTAACGATGTCAGAATCATTTGTTGACTAAGTTGACAACGACTTGCATTGGCTTCGGCCTATTGGCCCACATTTCAGTCTCCAAAAATGTGGCACGTATTCAACCCATTTTTCAGAATTTACAGTCTTTTTTGCGGGGTAGAATTTACAGTCCATTTGATCTTTTTTTGAATTAAAGTCCATTAGCTAGGCTGGATGAACAAATAATGTAGCGTCCATGCGGCCCATTTATGTTTTTCCTAAAAAATTACAGGCCATTTGCACTTTCTCGAAATACACGATTTTGATGGGCTGATTCTAATTATAATGTTGGGGTGGGCGCAGCAATGTTATCAAAAAATAAACAGGGGTTGAGCATTTTGTTATATATATATTTAAATAATAAGTGATTTATTATTACATTGGTCCTTAAATCTTACCAAGCTTTTGTACACAATCACCAAGATTTTCGTTGCCAAAAAAAAATCCAGGATTTTATTGTTAAGAAATTATTTTTATAAGTTAACAAGAAGTGGGATATTGTTTTATTACATATGTAAGTATCTCTTAAATATATGATGACAATAACAATAATATATAATAACATATAAAATAATTTAAATATATATAATATAGTTAGAAGGGAAACATAAGTTGGACCAGGCGTTCCTATTCTTATATAGAAAAATAGAACAGACCTCTGCGTTTTCTTCAAAAAAAATACATAAATTGGGATGCCGATGTTTCGGGACAAATAAAACCTCGGATGGGACGTCCATGGGCCGGTCGATACATGACGGACCTCAAGAAAATACAAACAGCCTTATGGACCTCCCATCCGAGGTCGTGGGCTGCGCATGTTAAAAAAGAAAGCCTAGACGGGGCAGCCCAAAACCCAGCTGATACTTGCTGCCCGAGTGATAATAAATGATACCTGCCAGCTCCCCAGCTTCATTGTGAATTTATCTCCTATAGTAACTATGTTGAAGCACCTAAAAAATGTAACTATGTTGACAAACCCGTGGGCCCCAATGTCGGTATAGCATTAGGAGGAAGTATTTTTTTGATGAGGCACTTGCTTGCGTACGGCCATAGACCTGGTGGGTCCCGAATGTCCGCCTCTCCATGTACAGTCCTCTCCAGATTCCTCTTTTTTGTTAAGCATGTTCACAACGGCAGACAGTGGCATCGCGACGAGCGCAAAAAGTAGCAGGAGAAGATCCGACAACCTGAGGAACTGCCTTATTAGTAACGAAACAACTGAACTAGCCTAGTGGCCGAGTGACACTACCCGACAGCTGTTCCGCCCGGGTTCAATTCCACCTGTGCAGAGAAAATATCTCCAAATTCTTTGCCTCTGCCTTTATTGACATGTGGGTCCCAATTGTCATCTACACACACCACGTCCTACACTTGCCAAAACTTCGTCCCTCGTTTTCTCTGTTTTTCGCACACTCGACATTGTGTGGGCATTTTGAAAATAGCATATCTTTTTGACTGTGCATCATATGAAGATGTGCTATGCATGAATGTTGATCAGCATGATGTTAACTGGCTGGTAGTTCCAGTTTCAACCATGAATAAAACTTCCAGCATGATGTTAACACTGTTTGAAAAGGCCGTGTTAATATAAATGCTCTGCCTCTGAAAGTTGCAGTTTCTTATCTGAAACTGAACTTGGAGTTTCTTATCTGAAACTGAAACTTGTTGTTTCTTCTCTGAGAATCACATTGTCTGCACTTTTATAATTCTATGAAACTACATTTTTTAAGTGCTAAAAATATATCTCTAGAATTGGTGCTTCTTTCAGAAAAGAGTACACCCCTAGAAAACTGCCAATATAAGCTACTAGTATTTTTTTTAAGTCTAAGCTACTAGTATTTGGTTAGAGGATTTGCTGCCGAGAAAGATCCGTCCACAGTGAGCGCCACACATCCCACTGATGGTGGGGGATGCCAATGCTTATATGGAGCAGGTTTGGTGTCGGTAATTTTTACTTGGCACCTCGCACTCTGCATATATACCGGTTCCATCCGTACATTTGTGCAGTTCCACCAAAATGCAGCTGAATAACCCTGTTTGCACAGATAATGAAAAGGCGTGATTAGATTATAGTGTCACTAGTTGATGAAACATACACTAATAAACAGAAGAAAATATTACATCATACTGAAAATCAGTGTACATCGGTAGTACACTGATATACCTTTTGTCAGTGATATACCTTTTGTCAGTGATGAACATCAGTGTACATCGGTAGTACAAGGAGGGGCCTTGAGACATTCAAATCTCTATTTTTGTGCAGATCAACTAAAATTAAGCACCCCAGTTTGCAGACACACTTAAACATTAACAATGGGACTAGTTGATGAAACATACATTAACAAAGAGAAGCACTTTCTTTATCTACATTGGAAATGAAATGATAGAGAGGGCACTCGCTCTATTTTAACAGTATCATTACTTCATTTTGTCAGTGACACTAGGGTCGAGCAGGTGGCAAACGAGGTGTACCGTGCGTCGCAAGGATGAAGGCCGGGGGTGCTTAGACTGGGATGCTGAAGCTGGCTCTTTTAGTCCCTATCTTCCCCCTGATGTTTATGTGGTAGCATTTGGGTTGTAATCCAAACTTGGTCGAGCTGGTGCCGCGTCCCCCTACCTGCCTAGCTTATGTGGCGAACTTGTCTCCTGCTAGTACTCAGTTCGTTCTAGTAGTAGTTGCATAGCTGCCCGTTTACACTGAGGTGTTGTCGGATAATGGTTCTCTATGGTTGGGTTTGCCCCTCTTTCGATATATAAAAAAACAGTGGCACTAGCGGTGCCAAAACTTTGCCTCAAATTAATAGTGCCACTAGATTAAGGTGCAAAATAATAACATTACCACTATATCATGGCAGTGCCAAAACAGTAGCACAAGAGCAGGATCAACATGCAGGATCTTTGGCAAACGGTCAGAGCAAAAAGGAACATACCTCATGATGGGAACCATATCTATAGTCAACACCATCGTAGAAGGGATGACACCAGTCACCAACATGGATGATTCAATTCATGGGACCTTTTGGTGCAGTTCACCTAAAATGAAGCAATGTCCCATGAGCTAGCAGCTTCTTCTTCTTATTTTTTTAAGAAAAGGGCTCCAGCCCCGGTTCCATTTCCATCAGAAAACAAAAACCACAGAGCTTCTTCATTAGTTGCAATAAAATTGAGCTACATCAAGGTTGGTTGTGAAGCTCCTGGAGAGTAGGCGGACCACGACAGTTGCATCTCTAACGAAAAGAAGCAATTTATCTTAATGGGAAATTTAGCAGGACATGAAAAAAGTGCCATTGATTCATATTACTGGAGGCGTTACATTGAAAACAACATTGGTATAACGTGTCCTTACTTTTAACAGTGCGACTTCTACATTTTACCAGTGGCATTACATAAGAGCGGCTCGGGGCAACAAACATCAGAAGAGGATATCTGGGTTGGTCCCATTTTTGTTCGGTATATAGCCACCTTATACTGTGTGAGGCTTGCAAATCTAGTGTTGGACTTACTCTGTTGACTTGTCCCATAGTCTCCACTTCCTTTCCTTTTTCAACCAATAGATCGGGTTTATATTGAGTTTGTACTGAGTTCCCTTTATTTCCCTAATAGACCTAGAGACCAGTTGGATAGCTAGTCTCTGCTACTTTTCGCCCCCATTATTACCCCTTTCGACCAAGTCCTAGATTCAGGTAACAAATCTTCCCCCACCCCCTTTCTTCCTTGTTTGAACCAAGTACTACTAGATTCGAGTGCATGAACTAGTTTTACCTCTTAACAGTAAAAAATTAGGTGGTTTTCGAACAGCCGATCGATCCTATCTACACGAGGGGGCCTGAGAAATATTAAAGATACAAATGCAGCGATGTCAGGAGCTCGGGAAGTAGAGAAAGGCCGGTTTCGAAGGAAGTTATACCTGAGGGTCGCCGGGATGTCGCTAGGTGGGCGGCGGGAGGCCGGATCTGCCCACACTACGGTAGCGAGGAAGAAGGGGTGCGAGGCCCTCCCTTGCCAGCGATGCTTGGGAGAGAACGGCAAGGCACGCTGATCGGGACGCGCCGGCAGTGGGTAAGAGCCGTCACCGAGGACGACCGCATGAACGTTGCACCTTCTCACCTTCCCCGACGGAGAGGATCCGGCTGGATCTGTGACCAGCGGTGAGTAGAGAGAGAGTGTGTGTGGCCACCGCTGTCGTGTTTAGATCTGGAGAGGACGAGACAGTGTGAAGAGAGCAACACTAGCAAGCAAGTGCGGAGGCTCCTGCCTATATAGTGGAGTACTAGTTTTCTTTTGTCTACCGGCCGGAGCCGGCTTAACCTCGGCAATGACCGTTGAGAAGTCTTCATGCACGTGCCCCGGAGGCGTAGTTGTCGTCATTTTGATCTGAAGCACCGGATTGTAACATATAACACGAAGAAATGCCACATGACAAGAAATCATAACCTCACTGCCCAAAGGAGACAAGATGAATCCAGACGGACAAACTAGACGAGGATTAAAGCTCAAATTAAAGATAAACTCGTAGAAAAGGGGTCCATCGATAGATGTCCTAGTTAACATAGCTGGCTTGACCTAGATGGCAGCCGAGTAGTCTTCGTGCATGTCTGATGGAGTCTGGTCACATGCATGGACGAACTGATCTTCCGTGTCTTGCAGGGATCGTCCAGGTACCAACGTATGTACTACTTCTATTAAGTCACCCGACTTGCGGGGCCGGGGAGTGTGCCTATGGTCGGTTCTCAATTGTGGTCCCACATGTGTGTGCAAACGCAATATGACACACATTCCATTCGGAGAGCGGCGTGCCAGACCGACTGACCATCTAGGGTGCGACGCGAATGCGAGGGCGTGTTGTATACTCCGTACATGTGTACCGCCGTTTTCTTGAGGCTTTGCTCCATGGCGCAATACATGGATACAAAATTACTATACTGTACTATTTAAAAGTTGAGGGGGGGGCTTTTCCCGCGCGGTAGGCGGGGCAGTTCCGCCTAGTCGGTTCAACAGAGATGCGAGAAGATGAGGGAGTAGGCTACTGCAAACGTAGGGCTGTGTGATTTGATAGTGAGTTACTGCTGGACAGGTGGGACCCGGTGATTTGACTTGCCATTATCATTTTAACTGCGGCGCTACGACCGGCTTGAGTCTCCCGATTCCTGACCACCTCCATACAGGTGCCTCTCCCGATACTCCGCCATGTAGAGGCAGGCTCTTGCTTGAGAGCCCACTCCTCCACTTTTTCCTTGCCTCTTTCCCCCAGATATGCAAAAATGCCATGTAAAGCGGGCTTATAACCCACTATTGTACTTGATCCTACAGGTGCTAAGCCTGCCACATAGGCATAAAGTCTGATGTGGCAAGTTAATTAAGAAGAGACAGACTAGTTTGGTGACCCCAGGAAGAAACGGTGATAAGCGCGTGTACCTAGATGAAGCAAACTTAGCAGCAAAAAACTAAGCACCTATGCATTGGGGACTTAAGTTTCTAAGCCATTTAATGCCCATATCACCTCATCTAAGCACCATTTCATTGGAAGAGCTGACTCCTTGGCAAATGCAATAAATACTACGAAGAAAGAGATAGAGAGAAGTAAACAAAAAATACTCTTATAGCCAACCTTATAGCTAACCTTGTTGTATGAGTGACTAAGTGATGACTATGTATGACATGCCAATGTCAGATAGCCTAACGCACCGTGTTAAATCTCCGAGGGCGTGGCCACGCGAGCGAGGCGACGGTCGTGGTAGGCGCGACCATGATACGGGCTGCTGGTAGCCCTTGGATCTGAGATTGAACGGTCGCATGCTAAGTTGCTGAAAATTTGCAGAATAGCCCTCCAGGATAGGATATTCACCCATAGGTCTAGAATCACGCCATGCAACCGTTCGATCTCGGATCCAAGGGCTCTTGAAAGCCCGTATCATGGGAGAATGGGAAGCTTCGTATCACCTGTAATTTTCCCGACGCTTGACATGACATCGAAAGCCATTTAATTGGGCGTCGAGTAGACATGACATCTAATTGGGCCCCCATAGTACTGTGCATGAATCCATTTATCCACCAGGCAAGCCACTACCCTGCCATTCGCACGCCCCCCCCCACTCGACATTTTTACAATCGATAAACCGCTCCTAGTCGTCCCGTCCTTTCACATTGTGGAAGTTCCACTAATCCTAACCCTCCTCCCAAATCCATGGCGTCCCAAATCTCCATGATCGGCGGTGAGTACAAGGTTAGAACCATCACCGGCGATGAGTTCGATGTCATCTACACCTGTTCTTCCGCAATGGTGAAAGAATGCCTTGCTCGCTTCAAACGCATGTTCGAAAACTCAAATGATGAGTGGGTCGATGGGCTATATGTTGAGTACACCACAGTCCTGGGAAGCGAGAAGAATCTAAAGGAGGCATAGAAGAAGAAGCCCACCGTGATCCAGGTTTGCGTGCATGACTTATGCTTGGTCTACCACATATGCCATGCCGACGTTGAGTGCCAGGATTTTAAGAATTTCCTCAAGGACGGCCTAGTCAAATTCGTTACTGTAGACTTTAGGAACGACAAGGAAATCCTGGGTCGGATAGGCCTCATTGTAGGTGACCCCTTCGACCTCCAGAAGAAACGGCTGGTGCCCTCCCATGATCAACCTTCAATGTTGCCCCTGGCAGGAGCCATGGTTCATCCTTCATATGGTACACTGAATAAACCTCCGGTCAGGTCTCATCATGCATGGGAGTGAAATGTACTAGATATAGACCACATCCACTATGCTGCAATGGATGGCTACCTTTGTTTCAATATCTACAAGGGTTGGATGAAGAGCAAGAGCCAAGTGTGCGGTTCAAGCAAAAAAGTATCGGCCAAGAGGAAGAGGGACAAGGACGAAGTTGAGGACGTGGATGAGGAGTCTGAGTAAGGTGGCAGTGTCGTTGCTCATGGTGGTTCTAATGCAGTGTCTACCGGATTAGTTGCTTAGTTTAATTTCAGGTGTGCTTAGTTTTATTTGAGGGGTGTGTTGTGCTGAGCCCCAGCAGAAATATGTTATGTTTCTTCTCGTTATATTTCGTACATTTCATCTTTTAGTTGGTATAGTACTACCACTCGTTTCTTCACATTATATACGTACAACATATATGGCCAACATCATATAGCCAGCAGTTTAGTTGTCAAAGAATTTCAGGGTGCTTAGTTTTGTCAAAGAATTCCAGGGTGCTTAGTTTTATTTGAGGGGTGTGTTGTGCTGGAGACCATTAACTTATCATTGTGAGAATCAGCTTACTTTTTTCATGTAACATGGTCAACGGGTTTGACGTGAAAATAACAGTGTCTAATGGCATTTCTAATATATGCTGCCTCCCCCAAATTTTCTTTACAGAGGCAACATAGAACTATATGAGTGCCCTGTTAAATTTTGGAATTATTCCGGGTTCGTTTGGCCTTTTTTATACATTAATTGAGTTTCTGGTCATTTAATGTGCATAATTCAAATTTGAACTACAAGCACATGCTCCCGTGCACCAAAGTTGATTCAAAAATCACATGTGTGTCCTCGGGTGAATTTCTAGGTCACGTGCAAGAAATGGAAATGAAATTCAAACATGTGGGCATCGTGGTTCGGCCGAGAACATTGAGAAGCTTGGTTTTAAAATTCTTGTAAATCCAAAACACTCCTGAAAATCATGAAACTTGGCATGGTGTCATGTCATGGTACTACCATGTTGTGGTAAAAAAATTGCAGAATAGGAACAAGTTTTGGTATAAGTTTCTTGCAAACTGGAGCTTCTCAAGAAGGCTCGTGGTTCTGAGAGGGAACGTGTCACCTTTGTGTGCATAATTCAAATTTTAAATACAAGCACATGCTCCAGTGCACCAAAGCTGGTTGAAAAATCACATGTGTGTCCTCGGGTAAATTTCTAGGTCCCATGCCAGAAATGGGAATGAAATTCAAACATCTGGGCGTCATGGTTCGGTTGGAAACATTGAGAAACTTGGTTTTTTAATTCCTGTAAATCCGAAACACACATGAAAATCACGAAACTTGGCTTGGTGTCATGACATGGCACCAACTTGATGTGGTAATTTTGCTGTCCGATTTGCGAAGGCGCACACATTAACAATCAACAAAGTCATTTTGGAACAAGTGTTGTCACGTTACAATCGGAAACACAAGTATTATTGAAACCGTGGGCGTTCTATTTACCATTTACGTGCCGCCACGCGTCCCTTTTTTTATTAGCTAGGAGGCTCCGTGTAGGGTAGCTATTTGAGTATGGGAGGCATGCGAGCCCTTTGACCTCCATCTACCGTCCACCTCTCTCCCAAGGTCTCCATTAATGGCGCTCGAGCCTCTGTTTAATGGCGTGGCAATGTCTCACTCGACTGAGATTTAAGAGAGAGAAAATAAAATCTGAAAAGAAAATTTTGCACGGATCTTGATGTAAGATCCGACGGACCTATATAGCATCTACTGCGACTTATAGCAAGACTGATGAATGTGCGGGCCGCACACGGCACCAACACGACACGAGCTTCGTCTGCCTGGTGCGCATGTAGTCGGCTGAGTTGTCCAAGTATAGACACAACCAGGCCCTTGTTGGTATCCGCGCCTCGACTTTGGCTGGTCATAGTGGAGAGTAGCATAGACTAGTCACTAGTCTATGTTACTAGTACCTTCATAGTGGGTAGTGTCATATAGTATATGCATAATTTGGCGACGAGCGCTCTCTATACGTACTACCTTTTTTCTTTAATTGCATCTTGTTAGTTTTGCTCCATGGCGCAATCCATCGATACTACTACTGTACAAATGTATACATTTTTTAAAAGGCTAGAGGGTGGGGCAGTCTAGCTTGGTCCTTTTCATGAGAGGCGAGGGCCTTTGTGATTTGACGGCTCATTACTGCTGGAAGGCGGGGCCTTGTGATTTGACTGCTCGTCTAAATGTGCCGACGACCTGAGGAGGAGCAAAGAACCGTGCGGTATACTCAAGTTTTCCACTGGAGTACGACGGAGGAGCACGAAACACGGCAGCCCAGTGCCATATCCTCTACTCTCTACTCTTATTATATATTACTAGCAAGAGGCATTGTTCTATTGGTGATAAAGAATGATCTAATTTGCTAGTCATCTCATTTTTAGCATTGTTCTATTCATGCCTCGCAGAGAAGGTGACACGTGCGGCGAAACACCCGAAGCAAAATAAGAAACACAGGAGCAAAAGAAGAAGGAGGATTATCACCCCCCAAAAAGAAGGAAGATGCACACACAAGTCTGGGGCGCTGCTCTCACTACATGAAAGGTTGCTGGTCGCGGAGTCGTAACTACTTCTTCATCGCCTCCACGACCTCCATCTCCTTGCGCGCCTCCTCCGCCATCTTCATCATTGTGTCCATGATGCGGGATTTCTCGACGCGAGTCTTCATCATCTGTTCCACGGTCACATTACGTACCTTGACAGCAGCCGGGTGCTCGATGCGGAGCTTCGCCAACTCCTCCTTCTGTTCCATGACTAGGGCCTGCAACATCTTCATCGAGGAACTACTATTCTCATGCAGCTTGTTCCAGCCGGCGTTCTCCTCCTTCAGCAGGTCGAGCTCGTGGCAGAGCTTCGTGTTGTCCTCCTGAAGTTGCAAGATTTTGCCGGTCGCCTTCTTCTCCGAGGCAATGCTCTTCTTTAGCAGCATCACCAAGCCGGCGGTCAACTCCCCCTGCTCATTGAGCTCAACGGGCATGTCGCTGAGGCTCTCCTTCAGCAGCTCCACCAAGCCGTGGATGAACTCCTTCTGCTTATTGAGGTGCTTACTGAGCTGATCAGGCATGCCGTTGAGGGATAACGACTCCAGCGCCGCCAGCTCGGCATGTTCGCCTCCGCGTCTAGGGTGCTCCTGGGAGCAATCGCCTGCCCGTGAGAGATCTTTCGAGGTCTCTGCATGGCGGTGAGCCCTCTTTTTTTCCGTAGCCTTGGTTGCCGCTCCCTTGTTATGAGTAGTTCTCGACCTAGAGCTCTGGACACCGGCCATGTCAAGGACGGACGAAGAAGCAGGACTTATGAGGAGGAAGGTAGAGTAATTTCCGGTTAGGTAGTTCCCCTTTTTATAACCTAAGTACTAGCACTAGTACTAAAACCTGCATAGTGGGAACACGTTCAGGTTTGGTACGTACTGGTAGGTGTGAGCAGGCTTGCACTTAATTGTAGCACTAGTACTTTCGAATGTGATGGGAACAAGGTAAAGATTAATTGATGGTTTTTGGTTTCGAGTCCCGAAACGGCTCCCTATGAGTTTAGTGGAACATAAATTTCAAGTTTACTGCACTACTCAGATGCGTAAATATTATGTTACTGTCAAAAATTGGCACAAAATACGAAGGAGACCAATGGAAGTACTACTAGCAACCCATGATTTAACTACTCGCATGCGCGCAGTGGAGTAGTAATGTCTTTCTTCCGCCCTCGCGTCCACTCAATTTGCATGCGCTGTATTAATTGACCATCAATGAAGTGAAGGACTTTACACGTGTCAAATTATCACATGGGGTGGATCTTGGTACAAAATTGCGTCCGCCCGTGTACCCGCGTGTGCGTGCGAGGGAATGAGTGTGTGCGTGGCATGCGTGCACATCTTCGCTTCGTGCATGTACCGCTAGTGCGGCTCAGGGAGGACGAGTACATTCTTATGGAACCAGCAGCACGTCACTGTGATCAATCCACATAGGGATGTCGCGACAACACCTCCACATGTGCCACGTGCCCACGTGGCTTCATGAACTATAAGAAAGACACTGTGTAGCGTGCCATTATGTTTTGCACATACTCGAAGTACTAGTAAGGTACACGTGCATTGCACGCGTCAGATTTTGCAACCAAATTACGAATAAATACCACACTGTAGCATGTAAGCTCTGAGTCATATATGCCTGATGTAAACCTTCGTTTAATTCTTATAGTCCATATCATTCAAAATCAATTAGTTTTTATAAAAAACCTAGGGCCTCTTTGATTCGTAGGATTTCCAAAACGCGGGAATAGGAAGAACATGGGATTAGAGTGGAATGTCGTCTTGAATCCTACAGGATGGTACGAGTGTTTGATTGTGCATAGAAAAAACGCAGAATTCTTTCAAAGAGGTTTGAGTGGATGGGATGTTTCCTATGAAATCTAGTGCAAATGAATCATATGGAAAAATTCCTATGGTTTACAATCCTACGAATCAAACAACCAAGATAGGAAAAATTCTTAAGGATTAGAATCCTCCAAAATTCCTTCGAGAATCCTTTGAATCAAACAAGCCCTTAATTTATTTTATGATTCATGGAATTGTGCGTTGTAAAGCATAAAGTACAAACAAAGAATGGCAATTCAACTAGAAAAAAAGTTTGGGCAGTTACGATACGGGAGATTCTAGAACAAAGGAGAACCACTGTTGTTTTGAGATTTGTGCATTATGCTTAAGTTCAACCATGGAGTCTGCTAGATTGTACATGTGGCAAAATCCGGTGGGGGGCTAGAAGATGGTGCGAGGGGCTGAGTGGAGGGAGACTATGAAGGAGTGCACAACTGCGAGATCGATATTTAGAGAGAGGGGGCGAGAACGTGCGCTGTTGCGCGCAGTGGCGGAGCCATGAAAAATGTCCCATGAGATAGAGGGCCAAGCATTGCTAATCCTTTACGATGAGGGCCAATTCATCAAGTTAAACCATTTTTACCAGCAATTGTCTAATGATCACATTCATATTAGCCTCGATATATAGTGATGTTAGGGGGGCACGGCCCTTGCTGCCCCCTATCTTGGCCATTGTGCGCGCGTCTGAGAGATGAAGCGGAAGGCATGGATGATGAGAGGGGGGGCGTTGGATATATAATTAATGTGGGTGTATTAGCTATATATGTAATCCTATATAGAGAGGTATAGATTGATCGATGTGGACGTGGGAAAGAGGGTGAGACCTCACTAGATATATAGATTGATCGGTTTATGTGGAAAACTATGAAAGACCTAGCTATACACACACACATAGAGGAACATCGATCGTTGCACATGCACGTCAGAGATAAAGAATGCCCGATATGATTGAGAGGGGGATGTGTGTGTGTGTGCCTTCATGGGAGACCTGAAGAAAAAGATTGCATGTGTGCGATGGATAATGCCGGCTGGTAGTGTGTGTGCATGCATGCACGAGAGAAAGTTAGTGGTACAATTATAAAGAGAAGACCAATGTGTGGGTGTAAAAGACTAGGTGAGGTCATAATCAATGTAAAGTTGAATTCAAATATTTGAATAAGAGATCATGATGTTTGAAACCCATGCATGCATGAATATAACGGAGATCTGCATGGTGTGGTTTGGAAACGAGCATGTTGCAATGTATACACATTAAACAAGGTCAGATTGGTTTGAATTTGAGATACCGATGGCAGACATGGTTTGGCCACATTGCATCCGTGCATGGACAAACTATTCTAATTGGAGATGATGGGTGGCTTTCGCATCACATAGCAATACCTATACCCCTATATTTATTATATTATATATTTTTTATATAGTGTGCGGATAACTTTAACTTTGAAAGATGGTCGTCGGATGAGGCCAATCCGATGGTGCAGAGCTGGCAAATTTGAGCACTATTGGCCATTGGATATCATCTAGATTCCACCAGATTTTGCCACATGTACAATCTAGAATACTCTATGGTTGAACTTAAGCATAATGCACAAACCTCAAAACACAAGCACTTAGTCTTTGTTCTAGAATCTTCCATATCATAATTGCCCAAATGTTTTTCTACATGATTTGTTTTTACTTTATGCCTCACAATGCACAATTCCATGAATCTTAAAATAGATTAAATTTCTTATAAAAACTAGATGATTTTGAATGAAATGAACTATAAGAATTAAACGAACATCTACATCATGCATATATGACTCAAAGCTTACATGCTATAATGTGGTATTTATTCATAATTTGGTTGCCAATTCTCATGCGTGCAATGCACGCGTACCTTACTAGTCTAAATGGTGTCTGTGTGTGTGTTGTGTGTGTTAAACACATTGTACATAGTATATTATACTAGTCTAAATTGTCTTTTTTTGGCTACACGTTAAGCTTGTTCTCCCGAAATTTCAAGTCGTGCCTTGTTATGCCGAAATTTCAAGCTAGCGTCTTTGTCTATCGTGCTGCGAAACTCCCGCCTCTTCAACGCGCGCCTTGTTAGCCCGAAATATTTAAGATATATCTTTGTCTCGCTGTGCTCCGACAACTCCCTCCATCTCAACCCGTGCCTTGCTATTCCAAAATTAAAACGCGCGCCAAAACTCCCACCTCCTGTGAAATCAGGACACGCGAAATGCCCGTGATACCCCTGAACTGAAAGAACCGCCTCAAATCGGTGGGGGTAATTTCGTAACTTACGCCACATTTCATACAAGCGTGTCCCTAAGCCATGGTTCCCCACTCCCATCCCATCCGCCCACCCATTCGTACACCGAGGCCGGCAAAACCCGCGAAGCCCCACACCCTCCTCCGTCCGCCACCCTGTCGGAACCTCTTCCCCGATGATGTCGTCCACATCAACACCTCGATGTCCCTCATCCACCGTACCGGATGAGGATCCATCGTCGATCTGGTCATCCTGCCGGTTCAGGCACCCCGTCCTCCACCTCCAAGGAGCTGCCCCGATGTTCCCTCGTATTTTGCGCCACCTCCATTCCCACACCGTCGTCTTCACCTGCACCATCGGAAGAGCATCATCATCACCATTTCCTCGGATGAAGTTGCGGCCTAATCAGCGCCACCAAAGAGGTTGTACACTAATCGCCACATTTTCTTCTTGATTCGGTCTCACGGTGCTACCGGCGCTCGGTCCCGAGCCGACATGGCGCGGCTCCATCCACGCCGGCGTCGCCGGCCACTTCCTCCACGGCGTCGCTCCCTCGACGGCGACGTCCACATCAGTAGGAGCTGCTGCTGCTTTAGCTCTCGCTCGCGCTGCTGCTATGCTCTTGCTCTCGGTCCCCTGCCTGGTCTGCTCTTGCTCTTTCTCTTGCTCGCGCTACTGCTCTCGCTCTTGCTCTTGCTCACGCTGCTGCTCTCGCTCTTGCTCTTGCTTGTGATGTTGCTCCGATTTAGCTACACTTCAGTCGACTGAATCGACTTTTGGGTCAGTCGATTTTCAGGGGGTGGGGGGCTCGCCGGAGTTAAGGAAGAACCAGCCGCAACGGGGAGGAGGGCTTGCCGGAGAGGCACCCCACTACCTATCTTAGGTTTCAGGGTGGGGGCGGTGGTCGCCGGTGGTGGTGGGGCGATGGCGTGGGGATCGCCGGAGAAAAAGCTCAGCACGGGGGGACCTACAGGGATGGCCGGGGCGGCGGCGGACCGGTGGTGGGAGTGTTTTCGGGGCGGGCGGGGCGGCGCACCGCCGACCGCGGGCGGCGGTGGGGGGGGGCTGTTTGGCCGGTGGTGGCTGGCGGCTCATGGGGGTGGAGGTTGAAGATGAACTGCAGGTCCTTGATTTCATATCCAACAGCTGCAAAATTGACTGACCAGAGATGAAAAAGTCAGTCGACTGACTTGTAGCCTCACCTCTAGTGCGTTCAGTTTCGACAGTAAAATTCAGTTTCGACAGCAAAATTCAGTTCCGACAGTTAAGTACAGTTTCGACAGTTAAATTCAGTTTCGACAGTTAAGTTCAGAGATGAGCGGCTGATGTATACATCTAGCACTTTGTGGTTATGTATTTTACGTCATCTATTGGAGATGCTATTAGAATTCCACTCAGGTTAACGCTGTCTGTCTTGTCCTGCTTCAGCCTCGGCGTCGCGCAACTCACTGGAGCTGCTCCAATGATGAAACCATCCATCACAGCGGAGCAGTACCTTGGGCTCCATCTCCAGACGCCTAAGATCTTCTTCCCCTCCTCCGATAGCCAAGTCAGCCGGAGCATCCTCACCGGCCAACCCAATCACGCTGAGATCGACATGGCTTCGCCAAAGAGGTTGTACACTTCTTGTGGTTTGACTTAATCTCAACATGCTTCTTTGCATCCTGTGATCTTCCAATTCTTGTGAACCAAACACCCAGATTGGCAAAAATCTTGTGTTTTTAAATTCCTTGTTTTGCACATGCATTCCTATCCTATTCCTGTCTATTTCCTATCCCTGCATTGTTAGAATCCTCAAATTCAAACAAGCCCTTACACAATTACTTCTATTACAGATATGTGTCAAAGAAAACCTTGTGTGGTTTGTCCTGCTCCTGCGGTGTTGTGTTCCATCCTAGCTCAGCTGCTCCAACGATGGAAGGGTTCACCACAGCAGGGATCCGCTCTCCAGACTGTCTTTCGCCACCTCAGATCTTCTTCCCCGCCGCTGGCAGCCACGACAACTGCATTACCATCATCAACTGAGCAGATGACCTTGAGGACTACACGGGTCCGCAAGAGAGGTCGCACTCTTCCGTGTCTGCTTACGTTATGCATCACTTAATATGATGACATGCTACTTTATCATCGTGTTCACCTATTAGACTCTGACTCAGGTCCAAACTTATGCTGAAACTTGAGTTTTTAAATGGTTGTGGGGTACATATTGGGGCAGCAATCAGTACTATCTGTCTACTATCTGGTTAATCTCAGGTGTCTACTATTAGTTTCATGTTGGGTGCAAACAAACATTAAAGGAGCCATTATCTGTATTTTTTAACTAAAGCTATTATCTGCCTGCTATCATTTGTTTTGGGTCTATCCACAGTTTGCTACCATCACTCTGGATTTGTGCATGCACTCCTTACATAATCTCACTATGTTTCATTCCTATGCATGTCAGTTATTGTCAATGGAACTGAACATGTAGAGCAAAAGATACGAGCCTTGAGTGGCAATAAAATTCCATGCAGATGTCGCTCCATGGTGGGCGCAAAGGTGGCCCCCCTCCACCCATTTCGGATCGTAATCAAGAGGAAGATAACTGTTCTGAGGGGGATTCAGAAGCAGAAGACCACTCATATTTACCCCATGAGGTCTTCGCTCTAACTTGGCATGCTGATGTTGGTAATATCATGCATATGGTGCCTTGCATTCCTTACTGTATACATCAAACATGTCATCTGCTTAGTTTAGACATGCTTTGTGTCAATGCCATCTGTTTAGTTTCTTTATCGTATATGTGAATCATGCAATGCCATCTTGTTTAGCCAGGTGTCATATATGTGAATTTTGCAATGCCGCCCTAGTTAGCCAATCATCTTATATGTGAATTATATCGTGACATCATTTTTTTATTACGTGCTAAATTTGTCAACAATTTTAGTACATTCAATTACTCTTCCTGTGCAGCATCCATTCGGTACGGTCATGGAAAAATCCGGAGTGGAAACAAGGTCTTCAGAGCAGACAATGCTATCTGATGAAGCGCATGTCTTGCTGGTTACAGATAGCTCCTCAGAGGAGGATTCAGAGACAGATGACCAGTCCTATTCCCCCCCCCCCCCGAGGTGCATGCTCTAACTTGGCAGGGTTATGATGCTCATATCGTGCGTATGGTATCTTGCATTGCTATGTCATTTGCTTAGTTTAGACATGCTTTGTGTGAATGCCACCTGTTTAGTGTCTAATTACCATATATGTGAATTATGCAATGCCATCTTGTTGCAAGACATTATATATGTGAATTATGCAATGCTATCTTGTTGCAAGGCATTATATATGTAAATTATGCAATGTCAAGCTGTTTAGCCAAGCGTCATATATGTGAATTATATCATGCCGTCCTTTTTTTGTATTTCTCATTGCTTTTGTCGACAATGTCTGTATATTCAACTGCTCTTCCTGTGCATCAGCCATTTGAATTGGTGATGGAGAAATCTGGAGTGAAAACAAGGTCTTCAGAGCAGACAATGCTACCTGGTGAAGCAGATATCTTGCTGGTTACAGATAGCTCTTTAGAGGAGGATTCAGGGGCAGATGACCATTCCTATTATCCCCCTGAGGTGTATGCTCAAACTTGGCAGGGTTATATTAGTCATAGCATGCATATGTTGTATTGCAATGCTTAGTTTTTACATCATATACACGATATTGAATGCCATCTCCTTAGTTGACACATCATATATGTGATTGCCCTCTGCTCACTTCCTTAGTATATAAATCATATATTTGAATTATATCATGCCATGATGTTTACATAGACAGCATGTATCTGAATTATGGCATGCCAACCCATTTTCTAAAGACATAATATAGTTATATCATCTCATCCTGTTCACATCGTCATCATATTTTGAATTATGTCATTCTATCCGTGAATTATATCATGCCATCATGTTTCCATCGACGGCATGTTTGTGATTTATGGCATGCCAACCACTTTAATAGACACATCATATAGTTATATCATGTCATACTGTTTACATAGTCATCATATTTTGAAGTATGTCATTCTATCCTGTTTAGTTAGCCATCTTACATGTGAAATTGTGTCATGCTATCCTGTTTAATTAGCCATCATATATATGTGAAATTATGTCCTGCTATTCTGTTTGGTCAGACAACATAAATGTGAATTATTTCATGCCCTATTTTCTTCCCTACTATCCATTGCACCTGTCTATCTTACAATGTCTGTACATTCAATTACTTTTCTTGTTTATCAGCCATTTCAATTGGAGGGGGTGATGGCAGTATCTGTGGGAGTAAAAACACAGTCTTCAGAAAAGATCATGCTACCTGTCGATGGAGATAGAACCATGGTTGTACTTGCCCAAGAACCATCCCCACCACACATAACCTAGACTCACGCAGATTGTACCCCTACCCAGTTGGACAGAGAACCAGCTTCACCCCTTCTAACCCCAACCCCAGCAGATAGTAACCCAGTTCCCGTTGACACAGCACCGTCTCCACCACAGAGCACCCAAACACGAGTAGTTAGTAAGGCAACTGCAGTGCCCAAAGCACGAGGACCACCACTTTGAACCCCAAGTCAACGCTTAAAGAAGAAGAAGAATTGTTCTGAGGTCAGGTTCCGTAGCTATGGTTCATACTACTTTACTCTTGCATCACTTTATTTACTCATACCAACTAATTTCAAATTTGAAGGATGCAATTGAAACTCCAATGGCGCAACAGGTATGTTTTAAACCTGTTTCTTTAACGTGTTTGCTGTTGTAACTTGCTCTATGTTGATTTCAGTTTCAATTGAATAAACAGTTATATTCTCATGCCATGCACCTTACAAGTGTTGTTATTGCTGTGTAGTTTCCCACACTTATATTCTGTCTAAGCTGCTTTGTCTTAAATAGATATGATTCGAACTGTATCTATCTTGATTTGGCAACATAAACTATAATTATATAGACCATACAGTGACCATACTTACATAGATATATGTTTGTTTCATGCCGTTATCCTGTCCACCTTACTACTGAACTGGTTTACCAAAACGAGTTTCATATACTACATTGTAAACATGTGATGTGTTTGTTTGTTTCTCTTTTAGAATGCGGATAAAATATTGGAGAAGAGTACCCCGTTATGCAATGGTATATGAAGTAATGCAGATAAGGTTCAAGATAGTGAGACATCCATGTTGGTCTCCAAGAAAGCTGATAAAAACTATATTGAAGACACTGAGGCAACCCCAAATTCCTATCTTGATGTAGTGTTCGAGTTACTGGCTACTACTGCTGGCACCAGCTCTTTGAACTCGCTGCCTGAATCAGTTCGGCTTCTTGAGTCTCAACTTCAAGTTGAAAGACATCGATCAGATGTTATGCGATAGGAAGCCGAAGGACTGAGGAAGTCCCTGCAGAATTCAGATGCATACTTTCTGGTGCAACAGCAAGTGCTGGAGGATTTAAGCACCAAACAAGAGAAAGTTAATAAGCTTGCTAAGCATCTTGCTAGAATTATGGGTACCCAGGATATTGTTTCTTGAGCTCTTCTGAAGTGGTTTCAGTTCTGGACTTGTTTTGTTGCGGCGTTTATATGCTGCTTTGTTCCCTATATTTGCACTGGTGGCGAACTTTGATGCCCAGTGGATGTAATATGTGTAATAGCCGTGATAGCCTAGCGTAAGTTGCTTGCCTATTTATTTCCTTATTGTCTTGTTTACTTGTTTTCTTGTGGTCAGTGCAGTTCTTTTTCCGCGGTTTGCTAGTGGCCGCAATAGCCTATTTTTATAACTAGGCCACATTAACCATGGGCTACATATTTACAGTAGTTAACATGGGCCTCCTACGGACCGTAGAAACAATGGGCCTTCTAAGGGTCGTAGAATCAATGGGCCTTCTACGGGGCATAGAAACAATGGGCCTTATACGGGTCGTAGACACAATGGGCCTTCTACGGGCCGTATCATCAATGGGCCATCTACGGGCCGTATGATCGGTTGGCCAAACATGGGCCAATAACAGACCACATTATGGCCGTAAATGGGCTAGAGTTGAAATCGTCTGTTCATGGGCCGACCATAACGGGCCGTCGTTAGTTGGCCGTATTTGATGATGCTATGAAAACGGCCCAACATATTAATGGGCCACAAACGGGCCGACCGTAACCACGGGCTGAATTTGGCCCACAAGCAGAAAATGACAGTAATGGGCCGAAAGTAAACGAATGCTGGAAATGAGCCCAAGAATAAATGGGCCCTGAGAAGGCCGAAAGATAACATGGGCTGGAAACGGCCCAACAGTATAATGGGCCGTTAATGGGTATAAAGTGATACACTGTTCATTACGGGCGAGTTTTACCACGGGCCGTTAATGGGCCGAGGGTTAGTAAGGGCCTCATATGGGACGAAAGACGTCATGGGCCATACATGGGCCGGAAGTTAAAATGGGCTGAAATTATATTGGATGACCCATATGACGCTACTGGGCCTAATTCGGATAGGCCATAAACGGGCCCTGGGTTAGCGGGCTGTAAATGGGCTATATGCGAACATGCCGTTAACAGGCTTGCTGTGGGCCAGCCCGCCACCTTTTGACCAAGTCAAACGGGTCGGCCTTTTCACAGGAATGGGCCTTTGTTGGGCCGTGCCACGTGTCGACGTATCATAGGCGCTTTGGGTCAAATGAGTGGATGACATTTGTCCCAGCGGCGAGCCGACACATGTTCCCTCAAGCCAATGATGATTTTACACGTGGAAATCCCCATTGTTCGGGGCTGTTAACGGGTTATCGGATCCAAACCGGACCCGATAGCTTAAAGGTGTTCCGTTACGGTGGATGCCACATGTCGGTCACCCTTGATGAAAGCACTTCTCTGATGCGCGATTTATCGTCATGGAAGTGGACACTTCCATGATGATAATTTTGGTAATGTCATGGAACACTTCTACAACAGCACATGTATGACTATCTTGATTCTGTCATAAATTTGTCATGGATGTACATGCATGACAGAAAACGTGACCTACTGTGACAAACATGTATCATCATGGAAGTGTATTTTTTGTAGTGGATGCTAGTGGTAATGGCATAGGAGGTGTGTTAATGCAAGAGAAGCGCCCCATAGCTTACTTTAGCGAGAAACTTTCCAGAGCGCAACTCAATTACCCCATCTATGACAAAGAGCTATATGCTTTAGTACGATTTTTGCATGAATGGGAACATTATCTTCGCCCTCATGAATTTATCATTCATACCGATCATGAAACGCTTAAGTACCTTAAGGTCAAACTAAGTTGAATAAGCATCATGCTAAGTGGAGTAAGTTCATAGAGTCATTTCCTTATGGCATCAAGTATATCAAAGGAAAGGAAAATGTTGTGGCAGACGCACTTTCCTGCATATGCATGCTTGTCACCAAACTTGAATTGAATGCCATAGGCTTTGAGCACATAAAAGACTTGTATGCACATGATCCTACTTTTGCTATTCCTTCTGCCAAGTGTTTGACGCATACATCTTGGGAACGCTATTACATCAAAGATGATTATCTTATGAGAGCTAAAAAACTTTGCATCTCCGAGTCTTCTCTTCGTTTGTTACTTTTGCAAGAATCTTATGGAGGAGGACTAATGGGACACTTCGGACGCGACAAGACATTTGTCGCGCTCTCCAAGAACTATTTTTGGCCCAAGATGTTCCGTGACGTCTCATGCTTCACCAACCGATGCTCTACATGTCGCAAAGCTAAGTCTAAAGCTCAATCTCATGGCCTTTATATGCCACTTCCTATTCCATATCAACCATGGGAAGATATTAGTATGGATTTTGTACTTGGGTTGCCTAGAACTAGAAACGGCAAAGACTCCATGTTTGTTGTTGTGGACCGATTCTCTAAAATCGCACATTTCATACCATGCAATAAGATAGACGATGCTTCACATGATGCAAATCTTTTTTGTAGGGAAATCTTGCGCCTTCATGGAGTGTAAAAGACGATTGTCTTGGACAGCGACGTTAAGTTCCTAAGCTACTTTTAGAAGACATTATGCGCCAAGCTTGGCAGCAATCTATTGTTTTCTTCGGCATACCATCCTAAAACCGACGGCCAAACGGAGGTCACAAACCAGACACTTTCCACTCTTCTATGCGTGTTGATAAATAATAACATCAAGGAGTGGGAGGAGTGCTTACCCATCGCTGTGTACGCCTACAACCGTGCAATACATTCGACTACCGGCAAGTCCCCCTTCGAGGTCGTCTACGGTTTCAACCCGTTCTCCTCATTGGACATTCTTCCTCTACCACTACAAGAGCGCACCAACATGGACACAAGTGCCCAAGTCAACTACCTCAAGAAGATGCATGAAGATATGAGGCACACCATCGAGCGCCAAGTACAACGACTCGCGACCAAGCTCAACCTCAACAAGCACCCCATGGTATTCAACATTGGAGATCTTGTGTGGCTACACCTTCGCAAGGAGCGCTTCCCTAACGAATGCAAGTCTAAACTTCTACCACGAGCGGATGGATCCTTCAAGGTGCTTGAATGCTACAACAACAATGCCTACAATATCGACATTCCACAAGACAAGTACTCCGTGAGCGACATCTTCAACATCAAAGATCTCTCTCCCAACCATGGTGATGAAGATTTCGATCCGAGGTCGGATCTTTCCCAAGGGAGGGGAGATGATGCGGAGCATCCTACGATCATCCCCATGGACCTACCGTCGTTTCACCAACTGCCAAGAGGACCTATGACACGAGCTAGAGCTAGAGCTCTCGATATGATCCACTCGAGACATGGCTACTACCTAAGTCCAGAATGTTGTGCATGATCAGGTACCAAGAGGACCCTCCCGAAGATGCATGTGAAGACGGACAAGTCCCCAAGTTCACGGATGAATAGAACCAATTATAGCGACCAGACCTCAGACAGTCTGATCTCTGTGCTTTAGTGTCATCCCTGGATCAATTATAACTGAAGCAAATAAGCAGCAGACGACCATCGAGTTTGAGTGTTACAACTCAAAGAACCAAATGTATCAAAACGCGAGAGTTGTAAACACTAGGCAAAATATAAAACCACCGCCCATATGGACCCGCTTGAAGACTATCAAACTCATATGCTTCTCCCCCTTTTGTCAGTGAGGACCAAAAAGGTTTGAAGACATAGAGCATCTACTCGTTCCCATGAAGAGTAGGTGAAGCAGCAAGGTCGTCGGTGGTGTTTGGCGGTGCCGAAGAACTTGGAGCAGTGTCGATGCGTGCAGAAGTAGGGGGCAGTGAAGTGGCATCATCTTCGTCTTCGATCACTCTGGCATTCACAGTTGCCGCAGAGGAAGAGAACTCAGGGTCTTCAAAAGATGGAGTTCGTCGCAGCACAGTCCTTCGGGGAGGTGTAGAGTCAAGCTTGAAACGTTCAGAGAAGCCATCCTCTTGAACATCATCCTCAGAACACATAAGCGTCAGCCCTTTCCATGTACGCCGACAGGTTTCATGGGCAACAAAGGCATTCTTGGTGGCAAGATTGCGAATGCGGTTGACATCCACCAAGAGGCTTTGCATTTGGTGCTTCAGCCAGTCATGATGCCTATCTTGTTTCTGATGAAGAGCAACCAGAAGCTCTCGGTCATTGAGAACACGAGATCGCTTCTTGGGTCGTTGGGCAATATTGCTTTCAGTGGCTTCAGTAAGGGCACGATGAGGTGCACGTGTAGTACCAGCCAGAGGATAAACACGAGTGACTGCTTCAACTCCTTCAATGTTCTGAGTGAAACTTTGATGCTCCGCATTTTGAAGACTACGAGGTTCCTTGGCAGGCTCTGGATAAATGGCTTCAACGGACATATCCACATCAGGCAGAAAGATCCGATGATTGCGAGCAGATGGCTGATATGAGATAGCTGAGTGGAGTTTAATCAGCCGCATTATCCATGCAGCGTAGAACTTCAAGCCAAAAAGATCAGATCCTGATGCAGCAAGTTGGCGGATGAAGAAGTCTTGTGCATTGAAGCATTTGCCATGAAGAATATAGAAGACCAAAGTCTTCATTGCACCTTCTAGCTTTGCATGTGGAGAATGTCCTTTGATGGGCCAGAGAGTTCGCCTTATAATGTGATAGATAGTCCTTTGCAGATACTCAAGGTCTTCAACAAAGAACTCCTTAGGATATGCAGCATCTTGTGGCAAAGGCTTCATCATACTGAGCATCTGACTCATGTTCGGTTCAGGCTTCTGAAAGATGCTCTCCATAGATTCACTGTGAAGCTGACAGCCAGGTTCGTAGAGATCTCCAGGAGTGGGCAGACCAGTGAGCTCAATGATATCAAAGGCTTTGGCTTCGTGATGAACATTTCCTGTCATCCACTCAAGGACCCAAGTCTTCGGATCTCTGTTGTAACCACGTATGTGAAGTGTGGCATAAAATTGGAGCAGCAACTCTTTGTTCCAGTGCTCTTGGTCAGTGACGAAAGGCAACAATCCAACCTCTTTGAAGCAATCCAGAGCTTCTTCCAAGCAGGGCAGACCAGTTATTGCTTCGGTGTCAAGATGGATATGAGGGAAGATGAGACCTTGATTGTACAAAATGCATGAGTAATAACTTCGCTGTGGATAGCTCCAGAACCGATCAGAATATATTATTTCCCTTGAGTAGGGGTTCTTGGAGCTGTTGAAGAAGGTGTTGTCTGCTTTGAAGCCGTTGACATTAAAGGATCCAGGTGCTGATGCAGGACCTGGAAACCTGGGCAACCTTGGCATTGGCTTCTGTACCTAAGACCTATGCTCAATATGATAGTCAAACTGAGGACTAGCAGCAGGCGCAGGAATAGAAGCAGTAGCATCATTGGCTTTGCTGACTTCTGGTTCTTGCGTTGGTGTAGGCTCCACATTTGCTTCAGCCATGACAACGTCAGTGGCATCATTCGTGTTGGTGGTGGCAGCCTCAAAAGTTTCTACCTCCACTTGATGAGCTAGAGGGCGGGCACAGACACGTTCTCCTCAAGTAGTTGCAGCCGGAATGTCGTTGGGGGAGTAAGTGCATGTTCTTCTTCCTGGGTGTCGTCGGCTGATGCAGCCGGAATGTCTTTAGCAGCTTTAGCCTCAGACTCAGAGACTTGAGACCTTGGTCCTTTGCGAAGCCTGCGTAACGCTGGCGACGCCTTTGGAGATGGAGTTGGCTGGGCCTCAAAGTCATCTTCTTCTTCTTGCCGGGGTGGTGTGACTTGTTGTTGTGGGCGATCAGCCCATGATGCATCCTGAGCAATTGGCATCAGAGGATGACCAATGCTGATGAGTTCGCTGTGCGTAAGCACAGGCGATGATACCTGTTGGTGCTCGATCAGAGGAAGAACTACATCATCGTCAACATTGTCATGGTGACCAATGTCTTTAGCAGCGGTGGGATCAGCTGCTGGAATATCTTCAGCTTCATGAGCCTCTGTGGAAGCAGGCTCATGGACAGTCAGTTGGCGCTCTTGATGTTCAGCGGCAGGGCGAACCATGGAGATAGGTTCAACAACTAAGGCTTCTGTGGGAGCAGCCCGATCCTTCTTGGTCTTGCGCTTCTTCTTGGAGGGAGCAGCAGCAGAGGCTTCAGGATGTTTCCTCTTTCTGGCTTCAGCTTCGCAGTCCTCGTCTTCTTCAGTTCTGAAGCGGTAGACCTGGCTTTTGGCTTCGAGCCAGTCATGCTGGTTGGGAAGACAATGGGATGTGCTTCCTGCCTTGGTGCGTCGGGTTCAGCCATCGCGGGCTTCTTCTTCTTTGCAGCCATCCTGGGGTCGATGCCAGGACGCCCAAGGGCCTTGCGCTTCTCAGCCTCATTGTAGGCTTGCACACACTTGTCAGCCAGGCTCTTCATGCGCTCACGAGAACCTTGAGCTTCTTCATGCTTCTTGAGAAAGGCTTCTTTGAGCTTGTGCAGCATGATCTTGAAGTTCTTGACCTCTTACACGCTGAGCTTGGCCATATGCTTCTTGAACTGAGCTTTCTCAAAGTCAATCTTTTGCTTCAGTTCGACGATGCGTTGAGCTAGAGCTAGCTCTAAAGCAATGGCGCCATGGAAGGCGACACTGAGGCCAATGGGAAGTTGCAGGTCTTCAAAGCTGAGGTTGGGCGTGTCAAACAACTCATCGATGAAGTCGTGGATGATTGCCATGTCAAAGAGAGGCAAATTGTTGAAGATTTCTGCTTCTTCTTTGCTCTTGATCAGTTGCTCAAGAGCGTCATCTGCAAGATCTTCATCACTGGACAGATCAATGGCATCGTTGCGCAGAATAGCAGCAGCAGTCAGTTCTTGGCTGGTGTGTGGCAGAGGCATCTTGACTCTCGAGGGCTTGGAGATGCGTGACAGATCTTCAGACTGCACACTGTCTTCAGGAGGTGCAGTAGCCAGTGGCTTCGCCCGTGAGATTTTTGGTGCTGAGGCAGGCTTTGATGCTTTAGGCTGCTTTGGCTTCTGCGGCTTTGGAGTAGGAGCTGGGGCTTCATCAGTGTCAGCATCATCATCATAATGATCCACTTTGGCACCTTGAACTGAGATGTGAGTGATGAGGCCATCCAGGTTGTAGAACGGAACGATGACACTGGGTTCTGCATCACGTGTGCCGTCAGCACGGGGAGCAGAGGGACCAGGGTTGAAGTCTAGTCCCAATGACTTCTTGTTCTGCTTCGCCGAATTCTGGGCAAACTGGAAGTTGTGCTTGAACAGATTGTCGTCACGACACCATAGCAATGACGATGGGTCAGCATCCGCAGGCTGTGGTCCATGGACCATGCAGGGATAGAAGCCTTGTTCAATGGCTTCATCTCTGGACCTGGGTTGAAGATTTCTGTATAGGATGTCTCCCCATGGTCGCTTGATGGCATTCTTCTCAGCATATTCCTTTGTCACAAACCTGTACTTGAACCACTATTCTGCCCAATATCGTCGAATCCATTGGATTCGTGTCTTGCGCTGATTGTAATCCTCTTCTGGATCTGTCTTGTACAGTTCTGAGAGGTCATCGGGCAGATCTCTTGATGTTTCACCTCGACGCTTTCTGCCACCCTTCCTTGCTGATTTCTCTGCAGCCATGAACTTTAAACTGAATGGCTTCAATACGTTCAAAGGCTTCAAGGGCTTTCGCTTGCTGGACAAACAGGAACTGGCTTCAGGAGAATTTATATGATGCTGTAAGAATTCTGCAAATGAATGCAAACTATGAGAACCAAGGGATTCTCCCACGGACATGTACCTGTGACAGCATTAAGGTGCGAGGGAAGGGGAAGAGGTCATATGCATTCTCAGAAGATTTTGAAGATAAATCAATTTAGAAGACATTGACCTCATCGTGCGAAGACATTCACTCATAGATAAGGAGTTGGTTCCAGATTTGTACGAATCCACGGATCAGTACAAGTGAGGAATCTAACTACTTTTGGAAGCATAAGTGAACATACTAGGCATATTATGAGATGCAGTATGAGATAGATCCAATTTGTGTGAACAGAAACTGCCTGTGGTAGAAAGTGACAAATCTATAGGATCAAAGGGGCCGTAAAAAGGAAGTTTTATTTACCACACAGGGAACTGCTAGACGGAGTGGAAGAGGAGACCGAGTAGTTCGATCGTCCGTGCCCTAACTTGGCGACGGAGGACACCTACGGCGACGGCGGAGAAGACGATGTCCGCGGCCGGCGTGAAGACAGCGTCGGAGAGGTCGCGTCAGCTAAGCGCTTCGTCGCCGGCGTCGTCAAGGGCTAGCGGTGGCGCTAGGGTTTGTGCGAGAGTGGAAGAAAGGATAATGACTGTGGTGAGGCGTGTATTTATAGGGACAGGGACGGCATAGCGTTATTACACATGTGCCCCTGGCGATTCACATCTGAAGAACATGTGGCCATCATGCAACATATCGGAGGTTGTTCCATGTTCCCACGCATGCCTGGATTGTCGGGTGGTCGTTCCCACTTCTCCGGGTTTTAGGTGAAGGAATTAGCATTGAAAACGGACTTAATGTTTGTCTCTGTATCTTCTGCTGACAAGGACGCGGAGAAGATATTCGACAGTTTCAATAGAATGCATATGATTTGGAGAGATGGAGTTTAAGATAGAAAGAATAGAGAGGTTAGGGTCCGATCACATTCACTTAGTTCAAAAGATTCAACAAGAAGACATAGCTATAAGTGAATGCTGTAGAGGACAGAACACTAGTATATATATATATATATGATCAACATAATGAAGATAATCATGAAGACATGCTGAGATTGAAGCCAAACCAAATGTGAAGACACAGCAAATGTGACACCATGGGTGAAACACTTCAAACAGACGAATTTTGTGGTGGCTTTACCCACCGTATAGGAATTATTAGACCCAGACACAGCGCACAATTATCGTGGCGCTCCGAATTCAAATTCCACATTAATGTATTCACACTTAGAATGTATGTCTTCATTGATTGAAGATATACTTTACTTCGTGTGTTGCACATCTAAGTCATCAATATGCATAAGTGTTAGGATGTGTGCCTGATCACAGGACATTTGAGGATTCCAAGATATTTAGCTCACACCGTAACTTGCAAAATCTCTTCTCATCCAAGGGCTTGGTGAAGATATCTGCCAATTGCTCTTCAGTGTTGATGTGTATGATATCAATATCTTCCTTCACAACATGATCTCTGAGAAAGTGATGACGAATTTCAATGTGCTTTGTCTTCGAGTGCTGAACTGGGTTGTAGGCAATCTTGATGGCGCTTTCGTTGTCGCAGTAGAGTGGCACTTGCTTCAGATGAATGCGATAGTCTTTGAGTGTTTGCTTCATCCACAGAAGCTGAGCGCAGCAAGATCCAGCAGCAATGTATTCAGATTCAGCAGTGGAGAGAGATACACAGTTCTGCTTCTTTGAAGACCAACATACAAGTGATCGTCCCAGGAAATGACATGTGCCTGATGTAGACTTGCGATCCACCTTGTCACCAGCATAATCAGCATCCGAGAATCCAACTAGATCAAACTCTGAGCCCTTTGGATACCATAATCCTAGAGTTGGGGTGTAAGCCAAATATCAAAGAATTCGCTTCACAGCTAAGTGATGCGATTCCTTTGGTGCCGCTTGGAATCGAGCATACATGCAAACACTAAGCATAATATTTGGCCTAAATGCACATAGATAAAGTAAAGAACCAATCATGGAGCGGTATACCTTTTGATCGAACTCTTTACCATTGTCGGGACCCAGATGATGTTTGGCTGGCATTGGCGTCGTGAAGCCTTTGCAGTCTTGCATACCAAACTTCTTCAGGCAATCTTTGAGATACTTCTCTTGAGATATAAAGATGCCGTTGCGTTGCTGACGTATTTGAAGACCAAGGAAGAACTTCAGCTCACCCATCATGGACATCTGATATTGCTCTTGCATCATATATCCAAACTCTTCACTATATTTCTGATTGGTGCAGCCGAAGATAATGTCATCCACATATATTTGGCACACAAACAGTTCACCATCATATGTCTTCGTGAAGAGAGTGGGGTCGAGGGAACCAGATTTGAAGCGTTTGCTCTTCAGGAAGTCTTTGAGTGTGTCATACCAAGCCCGAGGGTCTTGTTTGAGGCCATACAGTGCCTTGTTGAGCTTGTATACCATGTCAGGATGTTTTGGATCTTCAAAGCCAGGCGGTTGTGCAACATACACTTCTTCTTCAATCTTGCCATTGAGAAAAGCGCTCTTCACATCCATTTGATATAGAAGTATGTTGTGATGATTTGCATAGGCCAGCAGTATGCGTATGGCTTCAAGTCTAGCCACAAGAGCAAATGTTTCATCGAAGTCAATCCCTTCAACTTGACTGTATCCTTGAGCAACGAGACGAGCTTTGTTTCTGACAACTTGACCATGCTCATCTTGCTTGTTGCGATATATCCATTTGGTGCCTATTATATTGTGCTTCCGAGGATCAGGACGCTTAACCAGTTCCCATACATTATTCAGCTCAAACTGTTGAAGCTCTTCTTGCATAGCTTGAATCCATTCAGGTTCCATGAAGGCTTCTTCAACTTTCTTGGGTTCTGTTATTGAGACGAATGCGAAGTGCCCACAGAAATTTGCTAGCTGTGTTGCCCTTGAACGAGTGAGTGGACCTGGTGCATTGATGCTATCGATTATTCTCTCAATCTGCACTTCATTTGCAACATGAGGATGTACAGGACGAAGATTTTTCTCTTGTTGATCATTGTCATTGTTAGAGGGATTGTCTTCAGGCTGAACATTGTCTTCAGGTTGATCAGGTGCGGAGATGATGAGTTCTTCTTTAGGTTGAGCTTCAGAAGGTATGATTTCTCCAGTTCCCATAAGTTTGATTGATTCACTGGATGGAACTTCATCTAGCACATTTGGCAAGTGCTCTCTTTGTGAGCCGTTAGTTTCATCGAACCGCACATCCACTGTTTCAACCACTTTGTAATGAAAGAGATTGAAGACTCTGTAGGAGTGCAAATCCTTTCCATATCCAAGCATAAAACCCTCATGTGCTTTTGGTGCAAATTTTGAAGTGTGATGTGGATCCTTGATCCAGCACTTGGCGCCAAATACTCTGAAGTAACTGACATTTGGCTTCTTGCCAGTAAGGAGCTCATAGGATGTCTTGTTCAGAAGCTTGTGAAGATAAACACGGTTGATGATATGGCATGCAGTGTTAATGGCTTCAGGCCAGAATTTTCTTGGAGTCTTGTATTCATCAAGCATCGTCCGAGCCATCTCCATAAGTGTTCTGTTCTTGCGTTTGACGACGCCATTCTGCTGTGGCGTGTACGGAGTTGAGAATTCGTGTGTGATGCCCAAAGTATCAAGATATGTATCTAGGCCAGTGTTCTGAATTTAGTGCCATTGTCACTTCTGATGTGCTTTATCTTGGCGCCATAGTTGTTCATTGCTCGATTGGTGAAGTGTCTGAAGACATCCTGCACTTCAGTCCTGTAAAGGATTATATGCACCCAAGTATCTTGAATAATCATCAACAATGACAAAGCCATAGAGACAAGCAGTAGTAGTAAGAGTTGAGTAATGAGTGGGACTGAAAAGATCCATGTGTAGCAGTTCGAAGGGTTGAGTCATTGTCATGATTGTCTTCGAGGGATGCTTGGCCCTCGTCATCTTTCCTGCTTCACAGGCACCGCATAAGTGATCCTTCTTGAACTTAACGCCCTCGATGCCTATGACATGCTTCTTCCTTGCAAGGGTGTGGAGGTTCCTCATGCCAGCATGCCCTAGCCTTCGATGCCAGAGCCAGCATTCAGAAGCTTTTTCTAGAAGACATACTACAAGTTGTGGTCCTGCTGAGAAATCTACAACATACAAATCATCTTTTTGATACCCTTCAAACACTAGACTTGTCAGATTCCATTAGTACAAGGCAATGATATTTTCCAAACATCACAATCATGTTTAAATCACAAAGCATTGAGACAGACATTAAGTTGAAACCAAGGGATTCAACAAGCATGACTTTATCCATGTGTTGATCCTTTGAGATTGCAACTCTACCTAGACCCAATACCTTGCTTTTACCAGTGTCAGCAAATGTGATGTGACTTTTGTCTGATGGATGTAAAGTTGAGTCCATGAGAAGGCTTCGCTTGCCAGTCATGTGATTTGTACACCCACTATCAATAATCCATTCTGAAGCAGCTGGTGTCGTACCCTACAGTGCAGTTAGGGGATAGGCTTCACGAAGAGAATTGTGAAGCAAAAACATTTGACGAACCAGTGGATTATTAAAGCTTAGATCAAGATTAGGACTGATAGGGCAAGTTGCAAGCGATTCAGAAACAAAGTACATAGTAAGACCATTTGGGCATTTGATCTTGCGCCCTACAAGATGTTTAAGGTCCCCAGCAATAGAGTCAGACGATTTTGGTTTTCGGCTGGAGACCTTTCCCTGCAAAAGAGAGTTAAGCTTTCTTAGCCACCCACATCTTCAGGGGTGGCACCGAAGCAATAAGTCTAAGTGCAGCATCTGAGAACTTTGGCTTTGGAGCCTTAGCAAAAAGTCTTGCAGGTGGACAATAGTATTCATAAGATTAAGCAGAATAGTTCTTGGTCTTATGAACATGGCGGTTTGATGAACCGCGCTCATATTCATAGGCCTGAGTATGGCTTCCCTGCAAAACATTTGCGTTAGTGTGACTCAGGTGAGTCCTCTGTCTGTATGAAGCCTTTGGACCGTATGAAGCCTGTGGTCTGGGGTTTGTCTTCTTCACCTGTGGTGTCATGATGACATTCACAGGAAGATTCTCCAAACACCTTTTCGGCACCCAGATCTTCTTCATAGGTGGTCCATTCCTGCAGTTAGTACCAATATACCTGGCAAACACTTCACCATTCTGATTCTTAAACAGTTCATAGTTTGCATCAAAGGATTCATCAATAACAATGGGGTTAGCACAAGTGAAGCCAGATAGAGTGGATGGATCTGCTGAAGGTTCCTTTGCAGCAACCCATGTGGTTTTGGGGTACTGTTCAGGTTTCCAGTAAGAGCCATCAGCATTCATTTTCCTTACGAACCCAACACCCTCTTTCCTAGGGTTTCGGTTCAGGATCTGCCTTTTGAGGACATCACATAGTGTCTGATGCCCTTTGAGACTTTTGTACATCCCTGTTTCAAGCAGTGTCTTCAACCTAGCATTCTCATCAGCAATAGCAGTGGTGTCTTCGGCAGAGGGGTTAGTTTCCACATCAACAGTTGAAGATATTGCAACAGTAGCAGCAGTAGAACATTCAGCAACAGAAGTAGCGTTATCATGCTCAATGCATTTAAGACATGGTGGTTCAAATCCTTCCTATGCTGAACTGATCTGTTCAGCGCGAAGTGACTCGTTTTCTTTTTAAAGATCTTCATGAGCCGCTCTCAATTTCTCAAGATCTTGCTTCCTTTGAAGATAATCATAGGAAAGCCTTTCATGAGCTGTTGAGAGCGTTTCATGACAACTTTCAAGTTCCTCATACTTAACGTGAAGATTTTTTATGTCTTCAATTAAGGACTGAGATCGAGTCATTTCAGCGTCTAACAGATCATCGCTTTTGTCTAACAGTTTTTGAATGTGTTCCATGGTTTTCTGTTGTTCAGTTGCAATTTTAGCAAATGTTTTGTAGCTGGGTTTGGAACCACAATCAGAGTCATCGTCACTAGATGTTTGATAGTGAGTAGTGCGTGTGTTTACCTTGGCACCACGTGCCATGAAGCAGTCGGAAGGAGCGGAGTAGTCCTTGTCATTTGCATCGGTGTCGGTGATGAAGTCATTTTCTTCAGTGTTGAAGATGGACTTGGCAACGAATGCTGTAGCCAGACTTGCAATGCCAGAATCGGACTCCTCCTTAGACTCCACCTCCGCCTCCTCAGAAGCGGACTCATCCTCAGAGTCCATTTCCTTGCCAACAAATGCACGTGCCTTGCCAGATGAGCTCTTCTTGTGTGATGAAGACTTGGAGGAAGACTTGGAAGAAGATTTTGAGTATTTCTTCTTCTTCTTGTCGTCAGAGTCATACTCCTTGCTCTTCTTCTTCTTGTTGTTCTCATTGTCCCACTGTGGACACTCAGAGATGTAGTGGCCAGGTTTCTTGCACTTGTGACATGTTCTCTTCTTGTAGTCATGAGCAGAAGCTTCATCATTCCTTGAGCTTGATCGTGATGACTTTCTGAGGCCTTTCTTCTTGGTGAATTTTTGGAACTTCTTCACAAGCATAGCAAGATCCCTTCCAATGTCTTCAGGATCATCAGAACTGCTGTCAGATTCTTCTTCAGATGAGGAGACAGCCTTTGCCTTCAAGGCACGAGTTCGCCCATAGTTGGGACCGTAGATGTCTCTTTTCTCAGAAAGCTGAAACTCATGTGTGTTGAGCCTCTCAAGTATGTCAGACGGATCGAGTGTCTTGAAATCAGGACGTTCTTGAATCATCAGGGCTAGGGTGTCAAACAAACTGTCAAGTGATCTCAGGAGTGTCTTGACGACTTCATGCTTGGTGATCTCAGTAGCACCGAGGGCTTGAAGTTCATTTGTGATGTCAGTGAGTCGATCAAACGTGAGCTGGACATTCTCATTGTCATCTCTCTTGAAGCGGTTGAAGAGGTTGCGAAGGCACTGATTCTTTGATCTCTCTGGGTTGAGACGCCTTCGTTGACCTTGGATAGCCAGTCCCAGACTAGCTTAGATGTTTCCAAGGCACTCACGCGGCCATACTGTCCTTTGGTCAGATGACCACAGATGATATTCTTGGCAGTAGAGTCCAGTTGAACGAACTTCTTGACATCAGCGGCAGTGACACCTTCTCCAGCCTTGGGAACGCCGTTCTTGATGACATACCATAGGTCGACATCAATGTCTTCAAGATGCATGTGCATCTTATTCTTCCAGTAGGGATATTCAGTTCCATCGAAGACGGGGCATGCAGCGGAGACTTTAATTATCCCTGCAGTCGACATAGCTAAAACTCCAGGTGGTTAAACCGAATCACACAGAACAAGGGAGTACCTTGCTCTGATACCAATTGAAAGTGCTAGTGATCGACTAGAGGGGGTTGAATAGGTGATTTTTATGGAAGTCTTCAAAACATGTAAGTTTCGAAGACAAATGATAGAAATAACCTATTATCATGCAGCGGAAGGTAGACTACACTAGGCAAACCATAGTCATATATTCAATGAAGTGAAAGCACAATGACAAATAGCAGCTAGGCAGTAAGGATCAGGTAGGAAGATGTTGAGAAGCCAATTAGTACACGTAATCACTTAGTGAAGTCAAATGGTGATGCTATCGTACAATGACTTCACAAGAACCAACAGTAAGTAAAGGGAAGAGAAGGATGAAACCAGTGACTCGTTGAAGACAATGATTTGTTGGACCAGTTCCAGTTCCTGTGACAACTGTACGTCTGGTTAGGGAAGCTGAGATTCAACTCAGAAGACCTCGTCTTCACTTATTCCCCTTGAGCTAAGGACACCCAGTCCTCGCCCAATTACTCTGGTAAGTCTTCAAGGTAGACTTCCAAACCTTCACAGACTTCGTTTACCGGCGATCTTCAAGGAAAACCGAATCAATGAGGGACTTCTACCTGTGTTATCCTGCAATTCTCACAAACACATTAGTCCCTCAACTAGGTTTGTCGTCAATACTCCAAAACCAACTAGGGATGGCACTAGATGCACTTACATATCTGCTCCAGCTTCATCAACATAGTCATCATCACTATCGTCCGGGTCCGAGTCGGTGTCGTCGATGATGATGTAGTTCTCTGGACAAGTGCAATCTTCGTCTTCTCCTCCAGTTGCGGGAAATCCCATGAACACTTTTAGCTTCTTCTTCGGATCATCATTCTTCTCTACTAGTGTTGCTATTTCCTCCTCATGTCCATCGCGTGTAGACTTGAGTTCTTCCTCCAGCTCCGTGATCTTGGTCATGGCCTTCTTCAGGTCTATCATGCCTGCGCACATCTAGTTCTCCTGGCGTCGAATGTGCTGGTTTAACTCCTGAATGAAAGCTGCAATTGATCTATCCTTCCTGGTGCTGATCATCTCCCATTGCTCATCTCGGCGCCCACAAATCTGGTAGATAGTATCCTTGAGATCCTTGTGGTAAATTTCTCCAATTTGCCCTATAGTGATGTGTGCTGCCATGCTCTTTCCTAGACTCCAGGTTGGTGCATCAAAGGAAAACTCTATGGGCTCAGTGACGGGCATGAACGTCCTTCCTGGAACTTGAACTTGAATCATCCAGTGTTCCTCTTCAGGTAAAGTGGCGTTGTAGGTCCCGGTGAAGCTTGGTACTCCGATGTTCAGGTATCTAGTGACTTCCTTCAAGTGACGTCCAAAGGGTGTATCTTCATCTGGTTGCGTGAACTTGTTCCTTGCATCCGCCATCCTAAAAGAGTAGAAAAGATGAGGAGTCAGAAATGAGAAGAGTGAGTAGTGATCTAGGGCTTTTAGCTTAGTGGTCGTGTCCTATAGTCAGCGTGTGCTCTGATACCATCTTGTAGCGACCAGACCTCAAACAGTCTGATCTATGTGCTTTAGTGTCATCCCTGGGTCAGTAATGCTGACACACACAGTACTTGAAGGATTTATAACAGAGTAGCAATCACACACTTATTACATCGAATGTCTCAAAAGAGAATTTATTACAATAAATATGGCTTAAGGCCATCTAATAACGATAACAGCGGAAGGCTTGGAAGATAAGTGAGTCCATCAACTCCAACGGCATCACTGAGTATAGAACCATGACCTAAAGGCACCTTACTCGTCGTCTGAGAAGTCTGCAACATGAACATTGCAGCCCGAAAACGGGTCAGCACATGGAATATGCTGGCAGTGTAACACATAGAGAGTAATGAAAGAATAAAGCTATACTACATGCATATTTGGCTGGTGGAAAGCTCTATGGTTACAGTTTTTGCATAAAGCCAATTTTTCCCTACTGCAAAGGAATAAATTTTATTTAACTATCATGGTGGTTGTTAAACATTGAGAAGATAGACATCCTCTCAATCCCAATTAAGTATCATCATTAAAACCCAACAATATTAATTTAAAGTAACATGATGAGATTCACATGATAATCCAAGTACTAGATACTCAAGACGTCCATAACCGGGGACACGGCTAACCATGATTAGTTAATACACTCTGCAGAGGTTTGCACACTTTTCCCCACAAGACTCGATCTCCTTCGTTGGGATTCTCGCACTGCGTGACGTTTGAGAAACGGATGACCGAGACATAGTCTTTTAGAAGTGCTAGCACCTTACGATCGGGTAGACAGTACCAACCTACATCCCCTACATCTGCTAGTCTACCACTGTAAGAGTTCGCACGACTTAGTCAACTATGCTAGATCCCATAGTAGCTTGTGGTTGCACACGGAAGTTTCTAGTATGAATAATCTCATGATCCCTTTGAGCCTGGGTGGCGGTCCATAAAGAAAAACAAGCAATTGCTGGAATACCCAGGTGCCTCAGTCCACCCAGATGTGTGTTTAAGTTGCCACCTTAAATAAACCATTAATTTATCAACCTCACATCTGTCATGGATACACTTACCCAATCCACGTCTACTAGCATAGCATGACATAATAAGCAAACGTGGAAGTAACTCCCAAGGGTTTGATAATAAACAGGTAATAGGTACTACCTCATCTACTTCCCAAAACCCACAATTTAATTAGATCCTAATCATGCAATTGTTTGAGGATTGATCTAATGCAATAAAACTGGGTATTAAAGAGGTATGATCAAAGTGTTACTTGCCTTGCTGATGATCCACGAAACCTAGAGATTCAAAGTAGCAAGCGGCGCACTCCGGGTACTCTATCGCAAACAAACAAGCATACAATAAGTACTCATCTAATGCACGGGTAAAACTCAAATAAGAACACTAACCAGAAAGTTCAACTTAAGAACTCCGGTTTGCAAAAAGAATCAACTCGAACGAAACAATAAAAGTCAAACAACAAAAGAAACAAACTTTGTTTACTAATCCGGATCTAAGTCAAATTTTACAGATGCAAAAACTTGTTTGAGTTGGTTAAACGGAAAGAGGGTTTCGAGACGAAACTCCAGGCGCTTGAATCGCCTGATTCTGATAAACGAGCGAAAAGAGAAACTAAAACGAAAATCGGATCAGAAATCGCGATCAGAAATAACCGCGGAAAATCCGAGAAAAAGAAAAACTGACGAACAGATTAACGAACAAACATTCGTTATCTGAAACTACACGGTGAATGCGTTCGTTAAAACGAACGAACGAGCGAACGCTCGCTAAACAAATAAACCAGAAAAAACCGATTTATAAAAAAACGAAACTAGGGTTTCTAAAAAAACCGGATCGGGTTTTAAAAAAAACCGGACCACGGCGGCGGCTATACCTCCGGCTCGGCTCCGGCGGGGCGACAGGACGACGCGGGGTGGCGGGCTTGCGACGGCGGCGCTAGGCGGCGGCGGCTCGGCAGGGCTGGGACGGGGTGAGGGCGGCAGGGTGGCGGCATATTTATAGGAGGGGGGCTCGACCGGCTTGGGGAAGGGGCGACGGCGAAGGCGGCTCGGTGTCGGACTCCCCGAGTCCGGCGGCGACACAGCGTGGCTGGCGGTGGCGCTGGCGAGGCTGGCCCGGCTCGGCTGGGCCTTGGCCCAATCGGGCTCTCGCACGTTTTTTTTAAATAATTCTGCTGAACAGAAAATAAATTCTAGAAAAATAAATAAAAATCTAAAAAATGCCAAAACAAAATTTCACCGTCTAAATAAAATATTTAGAACAGGATGAACATTTTCTTGGCCCTAAAATGCAGTTTCAAAACGTGCAATTTTTCCTAAATTCAAATAAAATAGCGAGAAAATCCGAAATAAAATCTTACTTGATTTTTTATTAAACCTTCAATATTTCTTTATTTTGGGAAAGTCATTTTATCCCCTCTCTCATATTTTATTATAGAAATAATTGAAGATAAAATAAATAAAATCAATGATCCTATTTTCAAAATTTGAGATAAACTCAAATATGAAAATAACGAAATCCCCAACTCTCTCCATGGGTCCTTGAGTTGCGTAGAATTTCTGGATCAGGCCAAAAGCAAATAAAATATGATATGTAGTGATGACCTAATGTATAACATTCCAAATTAAAAATTTGGGATGTTACACAAACGGAAGGAGTCAAGAACAGCTTCCAAGCCCCGAACATCCGGCCATGACCCTGGACATCCGGCCCCTGGAGTATCGCCCACAGCAGCCGCCTAGCCGCCAAGCACCTATAGGCCCCGGGCATCCGGCTGAAGGATATATGCCCTAGAGGCAATAATAAAGTTGTTATTTATATTTCCTTATATCATGATAAATGTTTATTATTCATGCTAGAATTGTATTAACCGGAAACTTAGTACATGTCTGAATACATAGACAAACATAATGTCACTAGTATGCCTCTACTTAACTAGCTCATTGAATCAATGATGGTTATGTTTCCTAACCATATACATGAGTTGTCATTTGATTAACAGGATCACATCATTAGAGAATGATGTGATTGACTTGACCCATCCGTTAACTTAGCACGATGATCGTTTAGTTTGTTGCTATTGCTTTCTCCATAACTTATACATGTTCCTATGACTATGAGATCATGCAACTCCCGTATACCAGAGGAACACTTTGTGTGCTACCAAACGTCACAACATAACTGGGTGATTATAAAGGTGCTCTACAGGTGTCTCCGATGGTGTTTGTTGAGTTGGCATAGATCGAGATTAGGATTTGTCACTCCGATTGTCGGAGAGGTATCTCCGGGCCCTCTCGATAGTGCACATCAATATAAGTCTTGCAAGCAATGTGACTAATGAGTTAGTTGCAGGATGATGCATTACAGAAAGAGTAAAGAGACTTGCCGGTAACGAGATTGAACTAGGTATTGAGATACCGACAATCGAATCTCGGGCAAGTAACATACCGATGACAAAGTGAACAACGTATATCGTTATGCGGTTTGACCAATAAAGATCTTTGTAGAATATGTGGGAGCCAATATGAACATCCAGGTTCCGCTATTGGTTATTGACCAGAGACGTGTCTCGGTCATGTCTACATAGTTCTCGAACCCGTAGGGTCCGCACGCTTAACGTTCGGTGACGATCGATATTATGAGTTTATGTGTTTTGATGTTCCGAAGGTAGTTCCGTGTCCCGGATGTGATCACGAAGATGAGAGGAGTATTCAAATGGTCGAGACATAAAGATCGATATATTGGATGACTATGTTTGGACATTGGAAGGTTTCGAGAGAGTTCGGGCATATACTGGAGTACCGGGGGGTTACCGGAACCCCCCGGGGAGTCAATGGGCCTTAATGGGCCATAGTGGAAAGGAGGAGGAGGCGGCCAAAGTGGGGGCGCCCAACTCCCCCAAGCCCAATCCGAATTAAGGGGGCCGGCCCCCCTTTCCTTCTCTCCTTCTCCCCCTTCCTTCCCTCTCCTAATCCAACTAAGGAAGGGGGAATCCTACTCCCATCGGGAGTAGGACTCCCCCCTTGGGCGCGCCTAGGAGGCCGGCTGTAAGGTCATATTTATCCCTAAGTGTTTTGGTGATTGATGACAACGCATTTGCGGACTAATCGTGTGCCATGAGTATTCTAGACACTTCTTTGCTAGGCACAAGACGATTGGGTGTCCCTCGAAGACTGACGAAGACGACGTCTTTTCTATGTTTCTTTTTGGTGAATTTGAGTCGTAGGAAAGACGTACTATTAAGAGGGGGTCCGCGTTGGAAAGGTTTGGGTGGAATCATCACGTACACGTCTCCTTCTTATCCCCTCCTTCTTCCTTGGAGCTTCCTCCGTTTTCCTGCCTCCCTTGTCTGGCTGCCGTTGTTGATTGCGGTAGTACTGCTCCTGGGTCAATGGTAGTACCGTAGGCATCCGCGGTAGTACCGCGCGGTGGCGCGGTAGTACCGCAGGTGCCCACAGTAGTACCGCTCCCCTGGAGCCACACTACCGCTGCCCACCAGGCTAGTGCCGCCCCTTTGCGGTAGTAGGAGTGGATGTAATTTTTTACATCCACACCTACCACGGTAGTACCGCTTTCGCCGTGCGATGGTACCGCGCTATGCGGTCAGGCAGTAGTACCACCCCTCGGCAGTACTACTGTGTTGGGTTTTTGCTACTTCCGTTTCTTTGCGGAAGTAGGCATGTAAGTTTCCCTTCTCCCCTGGCTGGGACTTTTGCCTCGCGGTAGTACCGCATGGGGGGCGCGGTAGTACCGCGCGTGCGGAAGTTCCGCCCCCAGCTTTTGTGCGTCTGTTTATTGGTTCTGTGCTGGGGTTGCGGCAGTACCGTGGGTCAGTACGGTAGTACCGCACAGCCGTGCGGTAGTACCGCTTGGTTGCAAGCAGTAGTACCGCGCGGCCTTGCGGTAGTACCGCTGGCCGCGGGCTGGTTGGTGGGTAACGGTTGGATCTTTTCCACACACTATATAAGGGGTCCCCTTCTTCCCCGTTGACTCACCTCTTCCACCACCAAGCTCCATTATTGCTCCAAGCTCCATTTTCGCCCGATCTCACTCCCTAGCCAACCAAACTTGTTGATTTGCTCGGGAGTGGTTGAGAAGGCCCCGATCTACACTTCCACCAAGAGATATTTGATTCCCCCCACTAATCCCTTGCGGATCTTGTTACTCTTGGGTGTTTGAGCATCCTAGACGGTTGAGGTCACCGCAAAGCCATAGTCCATTGTGGTGAAGCTTCATGGTGTCGTTGGGAGCCTCCAATTGAGCTGTGGAGATTGCCCCAACCTCGTTTGTAAAGGTTCGGTCGCCGAATCCAAGGGCACCAATAGTGGAATCACGGCATCTCGCATTGTGTGAGGGCGTGAGGAGATTACGGTGGCCCTAGTGGCTTCTTGGGGAGCATTGTGCCTCCACACCGCTCCAACGGAGACATACTTCCTCTCAAAGGGAAGGAACTTTGGCAACACATCCTCGTCTCCACCGTCTCCACTCTTGGTTTTATCGTGCCTTTACTTGTGGAAGCTTATTTGTTTCATATATCTTGTTTGCTTGTGTTCCTATCCGTATTGCATCATATAGGTTGCTCACCTGGTTGCATATCTAGACAACCTACTTTGATGCAAAGTTTAAATTGCTAAAGAAAAGCTAAAAATTGTTAGTTGCCTATTCACCCCCCCTCTAGTCAACCATATCGATCCTTTCAATTGGTATCAGAGCCTCGTCTCTTTATTAAGGACTTTACCATCCAAAGAGTATGGTTGATACTGTAGACGGTGTGGAGGAACACTCCGGTGTGAATCCTATCTCGTCTACGGGCGATGGGGGAACCTCGGTCTCTCGTGAGGAGTTCAATGTGGCCTTGGAGACATTGAAAACCTCCATGACGACCGAAGTTGAGAGCATGTTCACTAAATTTCTTGAGGGGCTTAAACTATCCACCGCACCGTTGAAAGTGGGTGATCCCGCCAACAAGGTGACAGATGCTATCCCCGACAAGGGGGAAGCTAGTAGTGAAAAGGCTCCTTCTTATAGTGGTAAGAATGGCACCGGCATCTTTGCCCATGTGGAACCACCACTTGTTTATGGTGGACCGATTCCTTCCACTCATTTGAATCATGCCGGTCCTCCTCCTAAGATTGTGAAAAATGAGGACTTTGATTCTTGGGTTTACCGCTTTAAACGTCATTTAAATCATGTGAACACTAACCTTTGGAGAATCATTGAAGAAGGTTTTTATCCGCATGATCCAAGCAACTTCACTCCTCGAGAAGCCACGGATAATCAATTCAATGAGAATGCTCTCTTCATCATTCAAGATGCAATTCCACTCGAAGACCTGCCTCATCTTCGTCCCTTCGCCTTGGCCAAAGATGCATGGCATTGTGTTGTCTCTCTCTACCGGGGAAGCGCAAGCATTCAACGCTCCAATTATGAAGTGGTACAAGATGACGCTGATGAGTTTGCAATGAAAGAAGATGAAGAACCTCATGAGCTTTATCGGAGAGTGACCAAACTCGCGGTCTCACTACGAGATCACGGGAGCAAGGACACGGATGACAATTGGATCAAGCGCAAATTCCTCAAGGCAATGATGCCCTATCACAAGGCCATGTCCTCCGTCATTCGTCAAAGACCGGACTTCCACACTTTGACCTCAAGCGAAGTGTTGGATGAGTTTGTGGCCATGAACATTTTGGACAAGACCGCCGACAATGTGGTGCTCCGTTCTCAACGGGCAAAGAAGCCTAACCTTGCATTGAAGGCCAAGCTCATCATGGAAGAAGAAGAAGAGGAAGAAGAGGAGAGCAACCCCGAAGATACGAAGTATGCATATCATGAACACATGGCACTTGCTTCAAGGCATTTTTGGAGCAAGAAAAAATCGAGGCCAAACTTTAGCAAAAGCAACTCGAGTGGCACAAGGGGCAAGCAATGTGTAAGGACTTGCTACAATTGCGGCAACGTGAGTCATTTCGTTGCGGAATGCCCGTATGAGAAGAGGGAAGACAATGGTGGCAAGCTCATCCGAAAGGATAAGGCCAAGTCATTCCCCAACAAGAACAACTTCACCAAGAAGACTCCTCCCAAGGCTTTGGTTGTGCAAGAAGAGTACAATGAGGATGATGACGATGATGAAGATGGTGAGTCGGTTGCCATGGCCTCCGTTGCCATTGCAATAACATCACGGGTGTCTCTCTTCGACTCACCCAACGAGAGCATCACCGCCAAGTGCCTCATGGCTAAAACCACCAACAAGGTAACCTCCAACATCAAAACTACCATCATTAATCATCCTTCCCCGATGGATAGCATTAATGAACTTGAGGGAGCTAATGTGGAGGCTAACGAGTTTGAGGCCTTTATGGGCAAACTCAAGGGAAAATCCAAGAAGCACTTTGTTGCTCTCTTGGAACAACTTGGTGAAGCCAATGACATGATCGAGGCTCACGAAGACACCATCTCTAAGATGGAAGGGCATAGTCGTGACTATGCCGATGAGATTTCAGATCTTTACAATGCTCTTGAGGAAGAGCGTGGTCTTCGTTTGGCTCTTGAGGAGTCACACAACGTTGATCATGCTAAGTTAAAGAAAGATTATGATCATGTCCTCATTGTTTCTCGTGTGCTAAATTCCGAGAAGGCCAAACTCGGGGTTGATCTTGCTAGACTCAAAGAGGAGTTTGATATACTTGACAAGGCCCACAAGGCCTTGAAGGGTATTCACGCTAGTCTCAAGGAGTCTCATGATCAACTCCAAGTGAAGCTAACTAAGGAGAAATCAAGTTTTCCTCATATGGTTCTAATTGATAATGCAAATGCTACTAACCCGTGTTGTGAGCATATGCATCTTGTTGAGGAAAATGCTAAGTTGAAGGAGCAACTTGAGAGAGGTCTTGCGACTTGCATACAAGGGAAGAAGAACCTCAAGGATCTCTTGATCAACCAAAACGGAGGTGTGGCCAAGGAAGGGGTTGGGTACGTGCCCGACTCCAAGAACAAGAAGAAGAATGACAAGACCAAACGACCTCCTCCCCTCATGCAAACCTTTGTGAGGGAGGGAGAGAGTGCCCCCGAGGAGAAGAAGAAGAACAATGTCAAGAAGGGCAATGTCACCCCTCTCAACAAAGCCGGCGATTTTAACCCTTCTTATGTGTTATGTCATGCTAGTGATGGGCATGTATATACCAAATTTGTTGGTTCTCTTCATGAGTACATTGAATGGTCTATTTGGGTTCCTAAGACCCTTGTTACTAACATCAAAGGACCCATTACAAAATGGGTACCTAAAACCAAGCATTGATCTCTTGTAGGTGTTTGCTTCCGGTGGTGGATCATGGTTGCTCGATAGCGGAGCTACAAATCATATGACCGGAAGCAAGGACTTGGTGGTGGACGTGCACAAAGTTCCATCTATGCCCACCAATGTCGAGTGGGGTGACGCCTCATCTTCTAAGGTATTGGGACTTGGCAAAGTGGTCATCTCTCATGATCTCACGATCGAGAAGGTCATGCTTGTTGAGTCCCTTGCATACAATTTACTTTCCGTCCGTCAACTTGGTATCATGGGCTTTGCCACTTTCTTTGATATCGATACCGTGGCCCTCTTGTGGAGCAAGACTCTTAAAGTAGCTTTTGTTGGGCATGTCAAGAACGGTCTCTATGTGATTAACTTTTCGGAGTGACCCACTAAGACCGCGACATGCCTAATGGCTAAAGTTGATGTGGGATGGCTTTGGCATCGCCGTTTAGCCCATGTCAATATGAGATCTTTGCAAAGTCTCCTCAAGGGGGACCATGTCCGTGCACTAACGAATGTTAGTTTTGCTAAAGATCGTGCTTGCAGTGCCTGTATCGAAGGAAAGCTACATGAGAAGGCTCACCCTCCCACGACTATCATTTATTCAAAGAGGCCTTTGGAGCTCCTTCACATGGATCTCTTTGGGCCTCCATCCTTCGATAGTCTTGGAGGTAGGAAGTATTGCTTGGTGATTGTGGATGACTACTCAAGGTACACGTGGGTGTATTTCTTCAAGAGGAAGAGCGAGACCCAACAAACCGTCATTGACTTTGCAAATGAAGCTCAACGTCAACACAATGGAAAGATCTTGACAATAAGAAGTGACAACGGCACCGAGTTCAAGAACTACACCTTGGATGAGTTTCTTAGTGATGAGGGAATCAAACATCAATATTCCGCACCCTACACCCCTCAACAAAAGGGTGTTGCGGAGAGGAAGAACCGGACGTTGATGGATGCGGCAAGGACCATGATGGTGGAGTTCAAGTCTCCGTACAACTTTTGGGCCGAAGCCATCAACACCGCAAGCCATGCATCCAATCGGCTCTACCTTCGCAAGGGCTTGAACAAGACTCCATATGAGATACTCACCGGTAACAAGCCCAACCTCAAGTACTTTCGGGTATTCGGGTGTAAGTGTTTCATTCTCAAGAAAGGTGTTCGGTTGTCTAAATTTGAGGCTAGAGCTTATGAGGGCATATTTGTTGGTTATGCTACAAACTCTCATGCTTACCATGTCCTCAATAAATCCACGGGACTTATTGAGGAGACGTGTAACGTGGAGTTTGATGAGAATAACGGCTCCCAAGTGGAGCAAAGTGGCACTTGTGATGTAGGTGATGAAATTCCTCCTCAAGCCATAAGAAGAATGGGTGTTGGTTTTATCCTACCCATTGAGGAACCCCTTGTGGCCGAAGGAGAAGGACAATGCTCCACTCAAGTGGAGCCATCACCAACCCAAGGCCCACACGCTTCCGAAGAACAAAGTGAAGGCCCTCAACCTCATGAACAAGACCAAGGGCAAGATCATACTCAAGACGGTGTGGACACACCAAGTGATGCTCAAGGTCAAGTTCTCTCCCCCGAGCAAGTTCAAGATCAAGAACAAGTTCATGACGGTGTTCAAGATGATCAAGTAACCGCTCCTCAACTCACCACCGAGGAGGAATTAGAGCGTCGTGCCGCCAAGGTTGCTTCCAAGCTCTCCACCAAGGATCATCTCATGACGAATGTGCTTGGAAGCTTAAGAAAGGGGGTAAGCACTCGTAGACAATTAGCAAATTATTGTGAGCATCACGCGTTTGTCTCTTGTGTGGAACCCCACAAGGTCTATGAGGCGCTAGAAGATCCGGATTGGCTCAATGCCATGCATGAAGAACTCAACAACTTCGAGCGCAACAAAGTGTGGAGATTGGTGCCAAGACCAACCGGGAATCACAATGTCATAGGAACCAAGTGGGTATTCAAGAACAAGCAAGATGCCCATGGCATTATCATTCGCAACAAGGCTCGTCTGGTAGCACAAGGCTACTCCCAAGTCGAGGGTATCGACTACGGTGAAACCTTTGCTCCCGTTGCTCGTCTTGAATCCATTCGCATGTTGATTGCATATGCTTCTCATCACAACTTTAAGTTACAACAAATGGATGTGAAGAGTGCCTTTCTTAATGGTCTTATTAATGAATTGGTTTACGTCAAGCAACCCCCCGGGTTCGAGGATCCCTACTTTCCCGATCATGTGTATCAACTCGACAAGGCACTCTATGGCCTTAAACAAGCCCCACGTGCGTGGTATGACCACCTTACCAAGTTGTTACAAGACCATGGTTTTGAAGTTGGGCTAATCGACCCCACTCTTTTTACTAAGAAGGTCAAAGGGGAGTTGTTTGTGTGCCAATTATATGTTGATGATATTATCTTTGGTTCTCCTAACAAAGCTTTCAATGAGGAATTTGCCGCTCTCATGACCTCAAAGTTCGAGATGTCCTCCATGGGAGAGTTGAAGTTCTTTCTAGGGTTCAAAGTGAAGCAAAGAAGAGAAGGAACCTTCATCAATCAATCCAAATACACTCAAGACATGCTCAAGAGATTCAAGCTAAGTGACGTCAAGCCGGCTTCCACTCCAATGCCCACCAAGTGCCAACTTGACTTAGATCCCAATGGTAAAGTGGTGGATCAAAAGGTATATCGTTCCATGATTGGATCCTTGCTTTACCTTTGTGCATCTAGACCGGACATCATGTTGAGTGTGGGAATTTGTGCATGGTTTCAAGCCGCACCTAAGGAAAGTCACTATGTGGCGGTCAAACGAATCTTTCGATATTTGGCTCATACCCCAAACTTTGGCTTATGGTACCCAAGAGGATCAAACTTCAAGCTTGTAGGGTACTCAGATTCCGATTGGGCGGGAGACAAAGTGGATAGGAAGTCCACTTCTGGAGGGTGCCAATTTCTTGGTTGCTCTTTGGTAAGTTGGTCTTCCAAAAAGAAAAGTTGTGTGTCTCTCTCGTCCACCGAAGTGGAGTATGTGGCGGCCGGTAGTTGTTGTGCACAACTCTTATGGATGAGGCAAACTTTAAAGGATTACGGTGTCACTTGTGACAAAGTGCCTCTTTGGTGTGACAATGAAAGTGCCATCAAGATCTCTCTCAACCCGGTGCAACACTTCAAGACGAAGCATATTGAGATCCGGTATCACTTCATCCGGGATCACATTAGGCGAGGAGAGATCGAGCTCAACTACATCAACACTCATGATAACCTTGCAGATATCTTCACGAAGCCCTTGGATGAAGCAAGATTTCGCGAGTTAAGGCATGAGCTAAATATCATCGATTTGAGCAATGTTGCTTGAACCCTTGCACACCCCACCATACTCAACGTGTTGTCCTATTTAGATGTAGGCATGGACCATAGGGGGAGTGATGTTCTCTCAATGAACTCTCCCTCCCCCCATTATGCATAAATCAATCAAGTCTTTCACATTAGCCATGTTTGATGGTACTTGTGCTTCAAAGACGAGTTTTGGTCATGGACCCAAGGATAATTCTTCGCGGTGCCATACCAATTGACTCAAACATAGGTGGCTACGGCCACCGCCCTCTCTTTTGGAGAGGTGGTGTCTCGTGGTTGGTTCGTTTGTCGTGTGCCTTTCTGGTTTTGTGTGTTGCGTGGTCTTGTGGTGTCGTGTTGGCTCGGAGTGGTTTGTGCAAAGATCCAGTTTTTCGCGCTTCGAAACGTGCATCTTCTTGAGCTCACGGTACTACCGCGTCTGGGCGCGGTACTACCGCTTTGGGAGGCACGGTACTACCGCGCCACAGCACGGTACTACCGCTCTGGTGCGGTACTTCGGAAGTACCGCGCCGGTGCGGTACTACCGTGTCTGGGCACGGTACTACCGCGCCGTCAGAGGGCGCGTGGGGGTTATGACTCGGGCAGGGGAGTTCCAACTCCCCATACCCATTCATTGTCTCTCTCTCCACGTCTCTCTCTCTCAAGAACGGCGCCGGAGGCCCTCGCCGGATCTCCGTCTCCGGCCACTCTCCTCGGATTCCGACCGGTGGGATCGTTCCCCACCACTTCCTCTTGCCATGGACCAAGGTTTTTCCCCAAATCCCTCTTTTTCTTGGCTGTTCTCTTGCTTCTAGGTTTTTGGGGAGAAACTTTGTCGTTCTTGAGATTTTAGGCCAAATCTGTGCAAGAGTAGGATGTAGGAGAGTCGTGATGCGTAGGAAACATACTTGATATGCTGTCTTGTGGTAGCTTTGTCCAACCGTAGTACCGCCGTGGTTTCGCGGGCTTTTTCAGATTTGAACCTGTTCAGATCTGACGCGTGCGGTACTACCATGCCTAATGTGCGGTATTACCGCCCGTCAAGTGCGGTACTACCGTACTGTGCGGTACTACCGCTCTGCAGTCGCGGTCCCACCGCGCCAGTCGCGGCGGTGAGGCCGTACTACCGCTCCTACACCCGGTACTACCGTGATCTCGCACGGTACTACCGCGTCTAAGAGCCGTACTGCTATCTTAGCTCCGCAGCACTTGGCAGTACTATCATGTGTGCTTTCTGCTTGTTTCACTTGCGTTGTTGTGGTCTTTGCATTAATCTCTCTTGGCTGTTGTGGGTGTTTGCGTCTGTGTCTCAGTGTGGCTCTCGCCGTTACAATCCAGTCATGACACTGGCTCCAAGCGTCTGCGCAACCCCCAAGATGAAGCCCCAGAGGGCTCCAATGCCCCCAAGCACAATGTCAAGACCCACTGCCAGCAAGCAAAAGGAACTGCTAAGGGCATGGACGAGATTTCAACACTTTGATGTCGAGCGCCGGAAGATCAATCCCTATGTGAATCCTCGGGCTATCCTCAGAGGCACCGAGTTGTTCTGGACCAAGCAACAGGCTCTCATCTATTTGGATGTGATTCAGAACAAGCAGAATACCTTCGTGGATGTCAAGTGGATAGACATGCATCACCTGCGAAGGACAAGTTTCGTGACTATTTTGGAGAGGCTCTGGACTTGGTGGAGCAGTTTGCTATTGAGCCGGTGATCTCCTTTCACCTTGACTATGACCCTGAGCTCATCTGTCAGTTCTTTGCCTCGTGTACTTTCATCCCGGGGAGAGCGGAGGATGACCTGGATGACCAATGGCCGTCAGCTGTCTGCTACATGGAAAGAGTTCATGGATCTGCTGCACATTCCTGATGACGGGCTTCACACCCCCGTTGGCGTTCGCCCCCATGCCAACTCTGAGTCTGCCAACAAGAACCAGCTTCAGCCCTTCCTTGTTGAGAAGGTACTCCCCAATGGCAAGTCATCTTGGGTGTTAAACTCCTTTCTGGATATCATGCATCGCATCTTTCGCAACACTTTGTTCCCACGCATTGGCGGCAAGGACAAGGTACATGCATATCTAGTGGACATGTTGCTCTTGTGTGCAGAGGCACGTTCTTCTCAGACTCAGCCACTTGATGTCTCACACATCATGTGGTGTGAGCTTCGGTTTGCGGTGTTCACTCGCAAGATACCTATCTATGGACCGTACCTGTTTCTGCTGCTCTCCACCACTTGGGAGAAGACGTATCCAGGTGATGAGTTCCTTGCTCCAGACTGGATTCGCCCTGAGTCCAATCAGCCTCCGCGTCAGCCCAACTGGGCAACACCACTACTCGGTGCTGAGGGCATCTTCTGCTAGGAGGGCTGCTGGTGAGGGGGAGGCTGCTGCTGCTGAGAATGCTGCTGAGGACCGTGCTGCTAGGTCCACCACTTCTTCCTATGAGCCATCATGGGCCAAGAAGCTCAAGAACAAGATGAAGACTCTCTTCTGCATGCAGGCGAAGGGATAGTACAGGGCTCACGTGGCTAACAAGGAGAGTCGCCGCCGTGACAAGAAGGTTATGAGGCTCTTTGGAGAGGATGTGTCTGGCGGGTCTGAGGACGTCATCACACCTGAGGCTGCCTGGATGTCAAAGCAGGGATACAAGTGGACCAGTTCAGAGGATGACCTCGAGGAGACTATCCCCGCCGCTGAGTCTGACGAGGAGCACGAGGCTGCCTGGATGTCAAAGCAGGGATACAAGTGGACCAGTTCAGAGGATGACCTCGAGGAGACTATCCCCGCCGCTGAGTCTGACGAGGAGCACGAGGAGCAGTGGGACGACTTCTCTGCCTGAGCCACCCCGTGTGTGTAGGTGTCCTCTCTGCCTTTTTGGCGTCTCGATGCCAAAGGGGGAGAGAGTGTAGGGATTTGCGTTGTGTTGCTTGTGCTTGGTGTGTTTGTCTTTGTCGTTTGGACCTCGTTTGCTCGTTTGCTTTTTGGTTTGTGCCTTCGAGACCTATCCTACATATGGTGTAAGACATATGCACTCTATCTATCTTAGTTAACTTATGTTTGTACTATCTTGTCTAGTGATAGATATGCCTTGTCTCTATAATATAGGGGGAGCTCTGTTCCTAGTATTCGTGTGCCATGCAGTCCATGCACTCATCTAGGTGGCACACATCTAGGGGGAGCCCGTCTATATTATAGAGAGGAGGGGTTTGCATTTACTTAATAGTATTTTCTTTGTGCAAATCCCGTTTTGTCATCAATCCACCAAAAAGGGGGAGATTGTAAGGACATATTTATCCCTAAGTGTTTTGGTGATTGATGACAACGCATTTGCGGACTAATCGTGTGCCATGAGTATTCCAGACACTTCTTTGCTAGGCACAAGACGATTGGGTGCCCCTCGAAGACTGACGAAGACGGCGTCTTTTCTACGTTTCTTTTTGGTGGATTTGAGTCATAGGAAAGCCGTACTATTAAGAGGGGGTCCGTGTTGGAAAGGTTTGGGTGGAATCATCACGTACACGTCTCCTTCTTATCCCCTCCTTCTTCCTTGGAGCTTCCTCCGTTTTCCTGCCTCCCTTGTCTGGCTGCCGTTGTTGGTTGCAGAGTACTGCTCCTGGGTCAATGGTAGTACCGTAGGCATCCGCGGTAGTACCGCAGGTGCCCACGGTAGTACCGCTCCCCTGGAGCCGCACTACCGCTGCCCACCAGGCTAGTGCCGCCCCTTTGCGGTAGTAGGAGCGGATGTAATTTTTTACATCCGCACCTACCGCGGTAGTACCGCTTTCGCCGTGCGGTAGTACCGCGCTATGCGGTCAGGCAGTAGTACCGCCCCTCGGCAGTACTACTGTGTCGGGTTTTTGCTACTTCCGTTTCTTTGCGGAAGTAGGCACGGAAGTTTCCCTCTCCCCTGGCTGGGACTTTTGCCTCGCGGTAGTACCGCATGGGGGGCGCGGTAGTACCGCGCGTGCGGAAGTTCCGCCCCCAGCTTTTGTGCGTCTGTTTATTGGTTCTGTGCTGGGGTTGCGGCAGTACCGTGGGTCGGTACGGTAGTACCGCACAGCCGTGCGGTAGTACCGCTTGGTTGCAAGCAGTAGTACCGCGCGGCCTTGCGGTAGTACCGCTGGCCAGGCGCGGTAGTACCGCTGGCCGCGGGCTGGTTGGTGGGTAACGGTTGGATCTTTTCCACACACTATATAAGGGGTCCCCTTCTTCCCCGTTGACTCACCTCTTCCACCACCAAGCTCCATTATTGCTCCAAGCTCCATTTTCGCCCGATCTCACTCCCTAGCCAACCAAACTTGTTGATTTTCTCGGGAGTGGTTGAGAAGGCCCCGATCTACATTTCCACCAAGAGATATTTGATTCCCCCCACTAATCCCTTGCGGATCTTGTTACTCTTGGGTGTTTGAGCATCCTAGACGGTTGAGGTCACCGCGAATCCATAGTCCATTGTGGTGAAGCTTCGTGGTGTCGTTGGGAGCCTCCAATTGAGTTGTGGAGATTGCCCCAACCTCGTTTGTAAAGGTTCGGTCGCCGCCTCCAAGGGCACCAATAGTGGAATCACGGCATCTCGCATTGTGTGAGGGCGTGAGGAGATTATGGTGGCCCTAGTGGCTTCTTGGGGAGCATTGTGCCTCCACACCGCTCCAACGGAGACGTACTTCCTCTCAAAGGGAAGGAACTTCGGCAACACATCCTCGTCTCCACCGTCTCCACTCTTGGTTATATCGTGCCTTTACTTGTGGAAGCTTATTTGTTTCATATATCTTGCTTGCTTGTGTTCCTATCCGTATTGCATCATATAGGTTGCTCACCTAGTTGCATATCTAGACAACCTACTTTGATGCAAAGTTTAAATTGCTAAAGAAAAGCTAAAAATTGTTAGTTGCCTATTCACCCCCCCTCTAGTCAACCATATCGATCCTTTCACCGGCCCTCTCCCCCACCTCCACTCCTTTATATATGGGGGGAGGGGGCACCCCAGAGACACACAAGTTGATCATTGATGTCTTAGCTGTGTGCGGTGCGCCCCTCCACCATAATCCACCTCGGTCATATTGTAGCGGTGCTTAGGCGAAGCCCTGTTCCGGTAGCATCATCATCTCCGTTATCACTCCATCATGCTGACGAAGCTCTCCCTCGACACTCTGCTGGATCGTGAGTTCGTGGGACGTCACCAAGCCGAACGTGTGCAAATCGCAGAGGTGTCGTACTTTCGGTACTAGGATCGGTCGATCGTGAAGACGTACAACTACATCAACCACGTTGTCATAACGCTTCCGCTTGCGGTCTACGAGGGTACGTAGAGAACACTCTCACCTCTCCTTGCTATGCATCACCATGATCTTGCGTGTGCGTAGGAAATTTTTGAAATTACTGCATTCCCTAACAGTGGCATCCGAGTCAGTTTATGCGTAGATGTTATATGCACGAGTAGAACTTAAAGGAGTTGTGGGCATGGGTATATACATATTGCTTGCCGTCACTAGTTGTTTCTTGATCCTGCGCTATAGTTGGATGAAGCGGCCCAGACCGACATTACGCATACACTTACGCAAGACTGGTTCTACCGACGTGCTTCGCACACAAGTGGCTGGTGGGTGTCAGTTTCTCCAACTTTAGTTGAATGATTCAATGAACAGGGTTCTTTCTGAAGATCAAAAAGCAATCACTATACCGCGTTATGGTTTTTGATGCGTATGTAAGAACGGTTCTTGCTCAGCCCGTAGCAGCCACGTAAAACTTGCAACAACAAAGTAGAGGACGTCTAACTTGCTTTTGCAGGGCATGTTGTGATGTGATATGGTCAAGACATGATGCTAAATTTTATTGTATGAGATGATCATGTTTTGTAACACAGTTATCGGCAACTGCTAGGAGCCATATGGTTGTTGCTTTATTGTGTGAAATACAATCGCCATGTAATTGATTTGCTTTATCACTAAGCGGTAGCGATAGTCGTAGAAGCAATAGTTGGCGAGACGACAATGATGCTTCGACGGAGATCAAGGTGTCAAGACGGTGACGATGGTGATCATGATGGTGCTTTGGAGATTGAGATCAAAGGCACAATATGATGATGGCCATATCATATCACTTATATTGATTGCATGTGATGTTTATCCTTTATGCATCTTATTTTGCTTAGTTCAACTGTAGCATTATAAGATGACCTCTCACTAAATTTCAAGGTATAAGTGTTCTCCCTGAGTATGCACCATTGCTACAGTTTGTCGTGCCGAGACACCACGTGATGATCGAGTGTGATAAGCTCTACGTTCACATACAACGAGTGCAAGCCAGTTTTGCACACACAGAATACTCGGGTTAAACTTTACGAGCCTGGCATATGCAGATATGGCCTCGGAACACTGAGACCGAAAGGTCGAGCGTGAATCATATAGTAGATATGATCAACATAGTGATGTTCACCATTGAAAACTATTCCATCTCACGTGATGATCGGACATGGTTTAGTTGATATGCATCACGTGATCACTTAGATGACTAGAGAGATGTCTATCTAAGTGGGAGTTCTTAAGTAATTTGATTAATTGAACTTTAATTTATCATGAACTTAGTGCCTGATAGTATTTTGCATGTCTATGTTGTTGTAGATAGATGGCTCGTGCTGTTGTTCTGTTGAATTTTAATGCGTTCCTAGAGAAATCTAAGTTGAAAGATGATGGTAGCAACTACACGAACTGGGTCCGTAACTTGAGGATTATCCTCATTGCTGTACAGAACTGGGTCCTGGAAGCACCGCTAGGTGACAAACCCGCTACAGGAGCAATGCCAGATGTTGTGAACACCTGGCAGAGCAAAGCTGATGACTACTCGATAGTTCAGTGTGCCATGCTTTACGGCTTAGAACCGGGACTTCAACAATGTTTTGAACGTCATGGAGCATATGAGATGTTCCAGGAGTTGAAGTTAATATTTCAAGCAAATGCCCGGATTGAGAGATATGAAGTCTCCAATAAGTTATACAGCTGCAAGATGGAGGAGAATAGTTCTGTCAGTGAACATATACTCAGAATGTCTGGGTACCACAACCGCTTGACTCAGCTAGGAGTTAATCTTCCTGATGATAGTGTCATTGATAGAGTTCTTCAATCACTGCCACGAAGCTACAAGAGCTGCGTGATGAACTATAATATGCAAGGGATGGATAAGACGATTCCTGAGCTCTTCACAATGCTAAAGGCTGCAGAGGTAGAAATCAAGAAGGGGCATCAAGTGTTGATAGTCAACAAGACCACCAGTTTCAAGAAAAAGGGTTAAGGGAAGAAAGGGAACTTCAAGAAGAACAACAAGCCAGTTGCTGCTCAAGTGAAGAAACCCAAGTCTGGACCTAAGCCTGAGACTGAGTGCTTCTACTGCAAAGGGACTGGACACTGGAAGCGGAACTGCCCCAAGTATTTGGTGGAGAAGAAGGATGGCAAAGTGAAAGGTATATTTGATATACATGTTACTGATGTGTACCTTACTAATGCTCGCAGTAGTGCCTGGGTATTTGATACTGGTTCAGTTGCTAACATTTGCAACTCGAAAGAGGGGATATGGATTGAGCGAAGATTGTCTAAGGACGAGGTGACTATGCGCGTGGGAAATGGTTCCAAAGTCGATGTGATCGCCGTCGGCACGCTACCTCTACATCTACCTTTGGGATTAGTTTTAGACCTAAATAATTGTTATTTGGTGCCAGCGTTGAGCATGAACATTATATCTGGATCTTGTTTGATGCGAGACGGTTATTCGTTTAAATCAGAGAATAATTGTTGTTCTATTTATATGAGTACTATCTTTTATGGTCATGCACCCTTGATGAGTGGTCTATCTTTACTAAATCTTTATAGTAGTGATACACATGTTCATAGTATTGAAGCCAAAAGATGCAGAGTTGATAATGATAGTGCAACTTATTTGTGGCACTATCGTTTGGGTCATATTGGTGTAAAGCGCATGAAGAATCTCCATTCTGATGGACTTGGGGAATCACTTGATTATGAATCACTTGGTACTTGTGAACCATGCCTCATGGGCAAGATGACTAAAACTTTGTTCTCCAGAACAATGGAGCGAGCAACAGAGTTACTGGAAATCATACATACTGATGTATGTGGTCCAATGAACATTGAGGCTCGCGGCGGATATCGTTATTTTCTCACCTTCACAGATGATTTGAGCAGATATGGGTATATCTACTTAATGAAACATAAGTCTGGAACATTTGAAAAGTTCAAAGAATTTTAGAGTGAAGTGGAAAATCATCGTAATAAGAAAATAAAGTTTCTACGATCTGATCGTGGAGGAGAATATTTGAGTTACGAGTTTGGTCTTCATTAAACAATGCGGAATAGTTTCGCAACTCACGCCACCCGAAACACCACAGCGTAATGGTGTGTCCGAATGTTGTAATCGTACTTTACTAGACATGGTGCGATCTATGATGTCTCTTAATGATTTACCGCTATCGTTTTGGGGTTATGCTTTAGAGATGGCTACATTCACGTTAAATAGGGCACCATCTAAAACCGTTGAGATGACACCTTATGAACTGTGGTTTGGCAATAAACCCAAGTTGTTGTTTCTCAAAATTTGGGGCAGCGATGCCTATGTGAAAAAGCTTCAACCTGATAAGCTCGAAACCAAATCGGAGAAATGTGTCTTCATAGGATACCCAAAGGAGCCTGTTGGGTACACCTTCTATCACATATCCGAAGGCAAGATATTCGTTGCTAAAAATGGATCCTTTCTAGAGAAGGAGTTTCTCTCGAAAGAAGTGAGTGGGAGGAAAGTAGAACTTGATGAGGTAATTGTACCTTCTCCCTTATTGGAAAGTAGTTCATCACTGAAATCAGTTCCAGTGATGCCTACACCAGTAAGTGATCATGAAACTTCTGATCAAGTTACTACCGAACCTCATAGGTCAACCAGAGTAAGAACCGCACCAAAATGGTACAGTAATCTTGTTATCGAGGTCATGTTACTTGAGCATGACGAACCTACGAACTATGAGGAAGCGATGATGAGCCTAGATTCCGCAAAATGGCTTGAGGCCATGAAATCTGAGATGGGATCCATGTATAAGAACAAAGTGTGGACTTTGGTTGACTTTCCCGATGATCGGCAGGCCATAGAGAATAAATGGATCTTCAAGAAGAAGACTGACGCTGACGGTAATGTTACTATCTACAAAGCTCGACTTGTTGCAAAAGATTTTTGACAAGTTCAAGGAGTTGATTACGATGAGACCTTCTCACCTGTAGCGATGCTTAAGTCCGTCCGAATCATGTTAGCAATTGCCGCATTTTATGATTATGAAATTTGGCAAATGGATGTCAAAACTGCATTCCTTAATGGATATCTTAAAGAAGAGTTGTATATGATGCAACCAGAAGGTTTTGTTGATCCAAAGGGTGCTAACAAAGCGTGCAAGCTCTAGCGATCCATTTATGGACTGTCGCAAGCCTCTTGGAGTTGGAATATACGCTTCGATAGTGTGATCAAAGCATATGGTTTTATACAAACTTCTGGATAAGCCTATATTTACAAGAAAGTGAGTGGGAGCTCCGTAGCATTTCTGATATTATATGTAGATGACATATTGTTGATTGGAAATGATATTGAATTTCTGAATGGCATAAAACGATACTTGAATAAGAATTTTTCAATGAAAGACCTCGGTGAAGCTGCTTATATATTGGGCATCAATATCTATAGAGATAGATCAAGACGCTTAATAGGACTTTCACAAAGCACATACCTTGATAAAGTTTTGAAGAAGTTCAAAATGGATCGGGCAAAGAAAGGGTTCTTGCCTGTATTACAAGGTGTGAAGTTGAGACTCAATGCCCAACCACTGCAAAAGATAGAGACAAAATGTAAGGTGTTCCCTATGCTTTAGCCATAGGCTCTATCATGTATGCAATGTTGTGTACCAGACCTGGTGTGTGCCTTCCTATTAGTTTAACAGGGAGGTACCAAAGTAATCCTGGAGTGGATCACTAGACAGCAGTCAAGAACATCCTGAAATACCTGAAAAGGACTAAGGATATGTTTCTCGTTTATGGAGGTGACAAAGAGCTCGTTGTAAACGGTTACGTCAATGCAAGCTTTGAAACTGATCTGGATGACTCTAAGTCACAAACTAGATACGTATTTTTATTAAATGGTGGAGCAGTCAGTTGCTGCAGTTCCAAGCAGAGTGTCGTGGCGGGATCTACATGTGAAGAAGAGTACATAGCTGCTTCGAAAGCAGCAAATGAAGGAGTCTGGATGAAGGAGTTCATATCCGATCTAGGTGTCATACTTAGTGCATCGAGTCCAATGAAAATCTTTCGTGACAATACTGGTGCAATTGCCTTGGCAAAGGAATCCAGATTTCACAAGAGAACCAAGCACATCAAGAGACGCTTCAATTCCATCCGCGATCAAGTCAAGGAGGGAGACATAGAGATTTGCAAGATACATACGGATTTGAATGTTGCAGACCCGTTGACTAAGCCTCTCTCACGAGAAAAACATGACCAGCACCAAGACTCCATGGGTGTTAGAATCATTACAATATAATCTAGATTATTGACTCTAGTGCAAGTGGGAGACTAAAGGAAATATGCCCTAGAGGCAATAATAAAGTTGTTATTTATATTTCCTTATATCATGATAAATGTTTATTATTCATGCTAGAATTGTATTAACCGGAAACTTAGTAAATGTATGAATACATAGACAAACAAAATGTCACTAGTATGCCTCTACTTAACTAGCTCGTTGAATCAATGATGGTTATGTTTCCTAACCATAGACATGAGTTGTCATTTGATTAACGGGATCACATCATTAGAGAATGATGTGATTGACTTGACTCATCCGTTAGCTTAGCACGATGATTGTTTTGTTTGTTGCTATTGCTTTCTCCATAACTTATACATGTTCCTATGACTATGAGATCATGCAACTCCCGAATACCGGAGGAACACTTTGTGTGCTACCAAACGTCACAACATAACTTGGTGATTATAAAGGTGCTCTACAGGTGTCTCCGATGGTGTTTGTTGAGTTGGCATAGATCGATATTAGGATTTGTCGCTCCGATTGTCAGAGAGGTATATTTGGGCCCTCTCGGTAATGCACATCAATATAAGCCTTGCAAGCAATGTGACAAATGAGTTAGTTGCGGGATGATGCATTACAGAACGAGTAAAGAGACTTGCCGGTAACAAGATTGAACTAGGTATTCAGATACCGATGATCGAATCTCGGGTAAGTAACATACCGATGACAAAGGGAACAACGTATGTTGTTATGCGGTTTGACCGATAAAGATCTTCGTAGAATATGTAGGAACCAATATGAGCATCCAGGTTCCACTATTGCTTAACGTTCGGTGACGATCGGTATTATGAGTTTATGTGTTTTGATGTACTGAAGGTAGTTCGGTGTCTCAGATGTGATCATGGACATAACGAGGAGTCTCGAAATGGTTGAGACATAAAGATCGATATATTGGATGACTATGTTTGGACATCGGAAAGGTTTCGAGAGAGTTCGGGCATATACCGGAGTACCGGGGGGTTACCGGAACCCCCCTGGGAGTCAATGGGCCTTAATGGGCCATAGTGGAAAGGAGGAGGAGGCGGCCAAAGTGGGGGTTCCCCCGAATTGGAGGGGGGGGCGGCCCCCCTTTCCTTCTCTCCTTCTCCCCCTTCCTTCCCTCTCCTACTCCAACTAGGGAAGGGGGAATCCTACTCCCACCGGGAGTAGGACTCACCCCTTGGGCGCGCCTAGGAGGCCGGCCCTCTCCCCCTCCTCCACTCCTTTATATACAGGGGGAGGGGGCACCCCAGAGACACACAAGTTGATCATTGATCTCTTAGCCATGTGCGGTGCCCCCCTCCACCATAATCCACCTTGGTCATATCATAGCGGTGCTTAAGCGAAGCCCTGTTCCGGTAGCATCATCATCATCGTCATCACGCTGTCGTGCTGACGAAGCTCTCCCTCGACACTCTGCTGGATTGTGAGTTCGTGGGACGTCACCGAGCCGAACGTGTGCAGATCGCGAAGGTGTCGTACTTTCGGTACTAGGATCGGTCGATCCTGAAGACGTACGACTACGTCAACCGCGTTGTCATAACGCTTCCGCTTACGGTCTACAAGGGTACGTAGATAACACTCTCACCTCTCGTTGCTATGAATCACCATGATCTTGCGTGTGCATAGGAATTTTTTTGAAATTACCGCGTTCCCCAACACCGACCTAAGCCTGGACATCCGATCCCAGCCCAGAAATCCGTACCAAGCCCGGAAATCCGGTGCCCGCCTTCCCGAATGCAACAATACCGATGATGGCAGCTGGAACTACGTCGGTATTTCCCCGGAGAGGAAGGGATGATGTAGTACAGCGACAGTAGAGTATTTCCCTCATTTATGAAACCAATGTATCGAACCAGTAGGAGAACCAAGCAACACAACGTAAACAACCCCTGCACACAAATAACAACAGCTCGCAACCTGACGTGTTAAAGGGGTTGTCAATCCCTTTCGGGTAACTGCGCCAGAAACGGCATGTGACGGGAGATAAAGTTGTAAATATTGATAGATCAAACGCCAAATAAAATAAAGTGCAGCAAAGTATTTTTGTATTTTTGGTTTAATAGATCTGAAAATAAAGGCAAGGAAAAAGTAGATCGCAAAGGCAAATATACGAGAAATAGGACCCAGGGGCCGTAGGTTTCACTAGTGGCTTCTCTCAAGAAAAATAGCAAACAGTGGGTGAACAAATTACTGTTGGGAGATTGATAGAACTTCAAATAATTATGACGATATCCGGGCAATGATCATTACATAGCCATCACGTCCAAGATTAGTAGACCGAATCCTTCCTGCATCTACTACTATTACTCCACACATCGACCGCTATCCAGCATGCATCTAGTGTATTAAGTTCATGGAAAATGGAGTAATGCAATAAGAAGGATGACATGATGTAGATAAGGTCCGTTTATCTATATGGCGGTAGATATAGATCTCGTCTTTTATTCCTTAGTAGCAACGATACATACGTGTCGGTTCCCTTTCTGTCACTAGGATCAAGCACCGTAAGATCGAACCCACTACCGGGCACCTCTTCCCATTGCAAGATAAATAGATCGAGTTGGCCAAATAAAACCCAAATACTGGAGAAGAAATACGAGGCTATAAGAGATCGTTCATAAAAGAGATCAAAGAAACTCAAATACTTTCATGGATATAAAAACATAGATCTGATCATAAACTTGAAGTTCATCGATCCCAACAAACACACGCAAAAGAGTTACATCATATGGATCTCCAAGAGACCATTGTATTGAGGATCAAGAGAGAGAGAGAGAGAGATGAAGCCATCTAGCTACTAATTATGGACCTGAAGGTCTACAAAGAACTACTCACGCATCATCGGAGAGGCACCAATGGAAGTGGTGAACCCCTCCGTGATGGTGTTTAGATTGGATCTGGGGTTTCTGGACTCTGCGGCGGCTAGATGAATATTTCGTCGACTCCCCTAGAATTTTAGGAATATTTGGGTATTTATAGAGCAAAGAGGCGGTCCGGGGGGCACCCGAGGTGGGCATAACCCACCAGGGCGCGCCAGGAGGTGGGTTGTGCCCCACGGGGCACCCCCCAGGTGCAACCAGGGCCCATCTGCTTCCTTTTGGCCCATAAAAATCATCATAAAGTTTCATGCCATTTGGACTCCGTTTGATATTGATTTCCTGTGATGTAAAAAAACATGGAAAAAAACAGGAACTGACACTGGGCACTATGTCAATAGGTTAGTACCAAAAAATGATATAAAATGACTATAAAATTATTATAAAACATCCAAGATTGATAATAAAATAGCATGGAACAATCAAAAATTATAGATACGTTGGAGACGTATCAGCATCCCCAAGCTTAACTCCTACTCGTCCTCGAGTAGGTAAGTGATAAAAAACAGAATTTTTGATGTGGAGTGTTGTTCATCAAGTCATATCACATTCTTTTCTTTATAGCATGGACATTTAGACTTTTATGTGATTCAAAGCAATAGTCTAGTTTTGACATAATAATTTAGATACTCAATCATATCAACAAGCAACCATGTCTTTCAAAATATCAACGCTAAAATAAGTTATCCCTAACTCATCATGCTCAAACATTGATCCATTCATAAAACACACTCGAATATTAACTACACCCAATACATGAGCACGATCATATTGCCTCCTAGTTGGTGCTTTTTATAAGAGAAGATGGAAACTCAAATTTCAAAAATAAAAATTGCATAAAGTAAAAGAAAGTCCCTTCATAGAGGGAAGTAGGGATTTGTAGAGGTGCTAGAGCCCAAAGCGAAAAATTTGAGATAAAAACATTTTGGGAGATGTATCCATCCCACCAACGAAAACGACTTAGAGTTCTGAACACTTTCCATGCTAGATATGCCATAGGCAGTTTCCAAATAGAAAGTAAAGTTTATTCCTTTTTCCACCATAACTTTCATGTTCTATGGCTTCCGTATCCACGTGTGTCCTCCATACCAACACTTTCCAAGGAATTATTATTTGACAACATAAAGTAAATTCATTTTTGTTTTTCCATTTCGGGATTGGGCATCCCTAATACCTTTGTGATATGGCTCAAGTGGCATTGAGACGATTTTTGGGTTGCCTTGATCTTTCACCACGCGCCAACAGTTGTACTAGCAGAAGCAATCTTGCAGGAAAAAAGGAAAACGCAATGGATCTTGTTGGAATCGAAAGAGATTGTGTATTGTACGTGGAGGAGACTAGTAGCAGACTAGATGGATGGATGGATTGTAGAGATGAACAACGGCGGGAAGATGTACGTGGTAGTAGTAGTACTAGTATATATGCTGGGGATTAAGCTAATGGCGATTAACGGCGGCGACGGCGACAGAGTAATTAGCAGATGGATGATAAGCACTAGTAGAAGTATATGGAGAAAAACAGGAAGCTAGCGACCCTTGTAGATCAAGAATCAAACCGAGACTTGCGCCTTGACGATTGACGTCGCCCAAACACATGCAATGATCAAACCCTGATTAGGGAACGCATGAACACAGATACGCGGGCATCGCTAGATGCATATTTTGAGTATTTTTGCCAAAACTAAAAACCCCCTTTTACATGGCGATGTGGCCTTTATTTATAGTCGCACGCAGGCAACCTGGGCTAAGCCCAAAACTCACGAGAACACAAACCGGACTTGACAAAACTAAATAAACTAGGACTCGGCTAGATTCAAACTAGTAGACTTTCCATGTAACTAGGAGACCTTCACGTGCATGGTTTCCTACTACTACCGCGAAGATGATTAATTCCAACGCGAGGGAGTCCGAAAGTTTGGCATGATATCTTGCTTTGGTGGTGTCACTGTTGATTGATATTTAACTGAACATTGTATGTTCTGTCGATTTGCACGCGGCACAGGTCCAAGTATACTTGCACCTCTTCTCCACATGACAGCTGCTTCTCCACGTTGTGCTGGTATGACATATTTTCTAGAACCGGACTCCCGCACCTCCTTGTCAGGCGTGACCTTTTTCGACGATGCAATAATATTGGGTACATAACTAGGCATGATTACATCACTTTGCCTTACTCTCGTGCAATGGCAAGTGAATAAACACTCATCTTGAGAATAACACATCTAGCATGGAAAATATTAGCCACCCCTCAATGCTCCGCGAGCGAAACAAACACATAAAAGGGAAATTTATTTTGCAAATTAGAGATGGCACATGCAAATTTGCTTAGAACGGCAAACGAATACCGTATATAGGTAGATATAGTGGACTCATGTGGCAAAACTGGTTTAAAGGATTTTGGATGCACAAGTAGAGGTCATACTCAGTGCAAAATGAAGGCTAGCAAAATATTTGGAAGCGACCAACCAAGAAACGAATAATCTCATAAGCAAGCATTAAGCATAATTAACACCAAATAATGCACCACAAGTAGGTTATAATTTTCATTGCATGACTATTGACTTTCCTACATGCATAGGAAATCACAAACCTTAACACCAATATTCCTACTAAAGCATAATTACTCATCAACATAACTCACATATCACATCTTCATATCTCAAAACTATTACTAAGAATCAATTTTATTTTGTCCAATGATCTTCATGACATTTTCTTTACTTTATCCTTCTTGGATACCTATCACTTTGGGACTAATTTTCATGTGTTTCTTTTCATAAGCTCAAACAAATATAAGTGAAGATCATGAGCATAACAAATTTTCTTTCTCTTAAGTGAAGCAAGAGAGAATTTCTTAATTTTTTTACTAACTCTCAAATAAATCTAAGTGAAGCAAGAGATCATTTCTTCAAAAATAACAAAGCACACTGTGCTCAAAAAGATATGAGTGAAGCACTAGAGCAAGTCCTAGCTCATAAAAGATTTAAGTAAAGCATAGAGAGCAATTCTAACAAGTCATGACATAATTTTGGCTCTCTCAAATAGGTGTGTCCAGTAAGGATTGATAACTTAAAACACAAAATAAAACAAGCAAAGACACATATCATACAATACGCTCCAAGCAAAACACATATCATGTGATGAATAAAAATATAGTCTCGAGTAAAAGACCAATTGTTGTTGGAAGAAAACGGGGATGCCACTCGGGGGCATCCCCAAGCTTAGTTGGTTGCTCATTTTTGAATAATAGCTTGGGATGCCAGGGCATCCCCAAGATTAGGCTCTTACATCCTTCCTTCATCCATCGTAAGATAACCCAAAACTTGAGAACTTCAATCACACAAAACTCAACAAAGCCTTCATGAGATCCGTTAGTATAAGAATAATAAACCACTACTATAAGTGTTGTACCAAACCAATTCATATTTTGTTTTTGTATTATATATACTGTATTCCAACTTTTCTATGGAAAAAACTCATCAAAGAAAACCATAGAGCCATCAAAATAAGCACACAACACAAAGAAAACAGAATCTGTCAAAACAGAACAATCTGTAGCAATCTGACTATTTCGAATACTTTTGTAACTCAGAAAACTCTGAAAAATTAGGACAACCTGAGAAATTTGTATATTGATCTACTACAAGTAAAATGGATATTTTATCTCTCTCTGGTAAAAAATTTAAATTAATTTTGTGAGCGCAAACTTTCTGTTTTTTCAGCAAGATCAAACAACTATTGTCCAAGAAGATCCTAAAGGCTTTACTTGGCACAAACACTAATTAAAACATAAAAAAACACAATCATAACAATAGAATAATTGTTCTAACACTCAAGAACAGGAAGCAAAAAGCAAAAATAAATTTATTCATTGGGGTGCCTCCCAACAAGCGCTATAGTTTTACGCCCTTAGCTAGGCATAAAGCAAGGATCTAAGTTTTGTCATCTTTGGTTCGAGATCCATAAGATGCCCTCATGATTGATTCATAGGGTGGATTAATTCTAGTTCTAGGAAAGTGTTCCATACCCTTACTCACAGGAAATTGGAACTTAATATTGCCTTCTTTCATATCAATCACGACACCGATAGTGCGTAAAAACGGTCTACCAAGAATAATTGGACAAGATGGATTGCAATCGATATCAAGAAAAATAAAATCTATGGATACATAATTCCTTTTTGCATGAACAAGAACACCATTAGTTCTTCCTATAGGCTTTTTAATAGTAGAATCCGCCAAGTGTAAATCAAAGAACATTCTTCAAGATTGGTAAGACCAAGCACATCAATAAAGATTTCAGAATTGTGGAAACACTAGCATCCAAGTCACACAAAGCAAAACACTCATAATTTTTAATCTTGACTCTGATAGTAGGTTCCCACTCATCATACAATTTTCTAGGAATTGAAACTTCTAATTCCAATTTTTCTTCAAAAGCTTTCATCATAGCATCAACAATATGTTTAGTAAAAGCTTTATTTTGTTCATAAGCATGGGGTGAATTTATCATGGATTGCAACAAGGAAATACAATCAATCAAAGAGCAACTATCATAATTAAAGTCTTTGTAATCCAAAATAGTGGGTGCATCACTAGCTAAAGTTTTGACCTCTCCAAACCCACTTTCATCAATTTTCTCAACAAGATTTTCACCCTCCGAAATATTGGGACGCCTTCTACCTAAAGTTGACTCTTCTCCAATCCCTTTTTCATCATTATTAACTTTACTAAATAAGGAATCAATAGAAGAAACACCAATCCTTTTAAGATCTTCATCACTTTTACAAGAATAATCACTAGAAAAAAGCTTTTTCCAAAAATACTCTTTTAGCTCTAAGCATAGCAGTTCTTTTCTTACTTACATCCATAGAAACATAAAGAGCTTTAATTGATTCATCAACCTTAGGCACAAAAAAATTCATCTAGAGATTTTCCACATCATGAGTAATTCTATCAACACTTCTAGACAAATCATCAATCTTATTCAACTTTTCTTCTATGGAAGTGTTGAAAACTTTTTGTGTGTTGATAAATTCTTTAATATTATTCCCAAGATCAGGGGTGTCCTATTATTATTATAAGATTGATTTCCGTAGGAATTACCATAACTATTAGAGGAATTACTAGGAAAAGGCCTAGGATTAAAATTACCTCTATAAGCATTGTTGTTGAAATTATTTCTAGAGATAAAATTCACATCAATAGCATCACTATTTGGCTCAATCAAAGTAGACAAAGGCATATCATTAAGATCAATAGGAGCACTACTACTAGCAACCAATTTCACAAGAGCATCAACTTTATCACTCAAAGAAGAAATTTCTTCAACCGAATTAACTTTTTTTTACTAGTAGGAGCTCTTTCGCTACACCATTGAGAATAATTTGCCATAATATTATCAAGCAATTTGGTGGCTTCACCCAAATTAATTTCCATAAAAGTACCACCCGCGTCGGAATCTAAAAGATTACGAGAAATAAAAATCAATCACGCATAATTTTTTTGTATGATCATCCAAAGATTTAACCCATGATTTGGGCAATTCCTTAGCATCATTTTCATCCTTTCCTAAGATTGCGCAACATTCCCATCTTCAAGTTGCTTGAAATTCCTGATCTGGGTTCTAAGGGAAATAATTTTTGTGGGAGGAAAATACTTAGTGATAAAAACATCTTTGCACTTATTCCAAGAATCGATACTATTGCGAGGCAAAGAAGAGAACCAAATTTTTGCAGAATCACACAAAGAGAACGGAAATAATTTCATCTTGACCACATCATTGTCCACATCTTTTTATTTTGCATATCGCATAATTTCACAAAGGTACTAAGATGGGACACGACATCCTCATTAGGAGTACCGGAAAATTGGTCTTTCATAACAAGATTCAGCAAAGCGGTATTAATATCACAAGTCTCCGCACTACTGGCGGGAGGAGCAAGCGGAGTGCCAATAAAATAATTGTTCTTGGTATTTGAGAAATCACATAACTTGGTGTTCTCTTGAGTCATGATGACCACACAACAAGATTGCACTCAAAGACAGATCCGACAAGAAAACGGCGAACAGAAAAAGAGAGGCGAATAGAACGGCAAATTTTTGTGAAGTGGGGATAGGAAAACGAGAGGCAAATGGAGAATAATGTAAATTGTGAGGAGATGAGATTTGTGATTAGGAACCTGGTTACGATGAAGATCCTCCCCGGCAACGGCGCCAGAAATTCTCCTTGATGGCAGCTGGAACTACGTCGGTATTTCCCCGGAGAGGGAGGGATGATGTAGCACAGCGACGGTAGAGTATTTCCCTCAATTATGAAACCAAGGTATCGAACCAGTAGGAGAACCAAGCAACACAACGTAAACAGCCCCTGCACACAAATAACAACACCTCACAACCAGACATGTTAAAGGGGGTGTCACTCCCTTTCGGGTAACGGCGCCAGAAACGGCGTGTGACGGGAGACAAAGTTGTAAATATTGATAGATCGAACGCCAAATAAAATAAAGTGCAACAAAGTATTTTTGTATTTTTGGTTTAATAGATCTGAAAATAAAAATAACAAAAAAGTAGATCGCAAAGGCAAATATATGAGAAATAAGACCCGGGGGCCGTAGGTTTCACTAGTGGCTTCTCTCGAGAAAAATAGCAAACTGTGGGTGAACAAATTATTGTTGGGAAATTGATAGAACTTCAAATAATTATGACGATATCCAGGCAGTGGTTATTACATAGGCATCACGTCCAAGATTAGTAGACCAACTCCTGCCTGCATCTACTACTATTACTCCACACATCGACCGCTATCCAGCATGCATCTAGTGTATTAAGTTCATGGAAAAACAGAGTAATGCAATAAGAACGATGACATGATGTAGACAAGATCCGTTTATCTATATGGCGGTAGATATAGATCTCGTCTTTTTATCCTTAGTAGCAACGATACATACGTGTCGGTTCCCTTTCTGTCACTGGGATCAAGCACCGTAAGATCGAACCCACTATCGGGCACCTCTTCCCATTGCAAGATAAATAGATCAAGTTGGCCAGACAAAACCCAAATATCGGAGAAGAAACACGAGGCTATAAGAGATCATGCATAAAAGAGATCAAAGAAACTCAAATACTTTCATGAATATAAAAACATAGATCTGATTATAAACTCGAAGTTCATCGATCCCAACAAACACACCGCAAAAGAGTTACGTCATATGGATCTCCAAGAGACCATTGTATTGAGGAGAGAGAGAGATGAAGCCATCTAGCTACTAACTACGGACCCGAAGGACTACAAAGAACTACTCACGTATCATCAGAGAGGCACCAATGAAAGTGGTGAACCCCTCCGTGATGGTGTTTAGATTGGATCTGGTGTTTCTGGACTCTGCGGCGGCTGGATAAATATTTCGTCGACTCCCCTAGGGTTTTGGAAATATTTGGGTATTTATAGAGCAAAGAGGCGGTCCGGGGGGCACCCGAGGTGGGCACAACCCACCGGGGCACGCCAGGGCCTCCTGGCGCGCCCTGGTGGGTTGTGCCCCCCTCGGGGCACCCCCTAGGTGCAACCAGGGCCCATCTGCTTCCTTTTGGCCCATAAAAAATCATCGCCTTTTGGCCCACTCCGTTTGATAGCGATTTCATGCGATGTAAAAAACAGGAATTGACACTGGGCACCATGTCAATAGGTTAGTACCAAAAATGATATAAAATGACTATAGAATAATTATAAAACATCCAAGATTGATAATAAAATAACATGGAACAATCAAAAAAATGTAGATACGTTAGAGACGTATCAACCGACCCCGCCAACCCGGACATCCGGCCCTCGGCGAAAGCCCGGACATCCGGCCCGTCGCCCGGACATCCGGCCTCCCCTGTCTGCGCATAGTGTAGGGCCGAGGCCCATGTACCCCTTCGACCGCCTAGACTATATATACTCCCCCTCCTCCCTCTTTCTAGGGTCAGCGTTGTGTTAGCTCATATGTGAGATAGAGCTTCGCTGATCCATCCGGATCTACTCCATCGTGAGGGACCGTCGCCTCTTCGGAGAAGATCCATCTTGGATTCAAGACCCCTAACGGGAAGACATCAAGACCTCCTCACGGAGAAGAACCAGTTATCCTTTGTATCGTCCCTTGTTGATTTTGGATCGTGTATCTCTATTTGTGTTTTGAGAATCTAGCACATGTGTGATCGTTTCTTGTTGATTTAAGTGATTTTCTCGTGTTTCCCTCATGATTTCTCCTTGTGTTCTTCGTATTCATCGCGAGAACTTCCAAAGCTATTGTCACTAAAAAAACTGTATGCAAGTTCGAAAAAAAGAACTTTATGTGCCGTCGTAGTGGGCCGAAAATATTAGATGGAAAGGAGAAAGCGGCAGAGGAAAATGGCATTGGGCTGCTACTCCCTCGACGCGAGCCCACAGGGCAAAGAACGTGCAATCATGATGCAGCGCACTACATTGACAGGGTCCGATGACGACGACGTCTTCCATTTGCCCACTCGGCCCCGCGGCACCAACCTCCTCAACACGCAAGCGCCGTTGTAGACACTGCCACCCGGACCCACCATATCGGCGTCGCCGTCACGCACGTTCCTCAGACTGGCCTAGAATAACTGACAGGTATGGCCACGATGCAACCCTAAGCAGAGGGACCCACGCGTCATGGACCCAAAGCGGAGCCGCGCATCCAGATATTTCCGCGCCCCCAACCCCGCACCACGCGCGATTCACAAAGAGGAGGAGAAAGAAGCCTCTCCTTTTCCAGCAGAGCCTTTCCCCATCTCTCCCCACAACCGCCGCCGCCCATCGCGCACAGAAACCACGCTCCAAGACACCAAAACCCACCGATCCCCCATGGAGAACGGCGACGAAACCCTCGTCTCCCCCACCGCCGCCGCCACCGCTGAGGCCGAGAAGGCTGCGCCCAACGGAGGCGTCGCGGGCGAGGAGGTCACCCTCGCCGACGCCGTCCACCCCGCCAAGTCCTACGCCGCCGTCGCCGCCAACGCCGAGATCGAGGACCTCCGCGCCACCAAGCTCGACCTCGAGGAGCAGCTCGCCAACGCCAGCCAGGAGAACAAGACCCTCGCCGCGGAGGCCCACCGCCTCGAAGGCCTCTTCTCCCAGGCCCGGGACGACGTCGCCACCGCCGAGCACGCCGCCGCCACCACCGAAGAAGAGGTGGCCTCGCTCCGCGCCGAGGTCGAGCGCCTCCAGGCCCTCCTCGACCGCAAGAAGGCCGACCGTGAGGCGGACGAGCGCCAACGCCAGGAGCTCACGGCCGAGGTGGAGACCGTTCGTCAGGCGAAGCTCAATCTCGAGAAGGAGGTCGACGCCCTGAAGGCTTCCGCCGCTGCTACCACCGTGGAGGACAGGGAGGCTGCTCCGGACGCTGGGGCCCCGAAGGAAGAGGGAGTCGCCTGGCAGGGGATGGCAGCGGGGGCGGCCGCTGGTGCTGCCATCACAGCTGCCGTCGTTCTGATCTACCTCCGCCTCAAGAGGTAATCTGGTGCTCTGGTGCGCAGGAAGTTTTGCTCTGCTGCTACAGCTTATGGAAGATTTGATGAGTTTGTCGTGGTGATGCTGTTACTACCGAACCGAGAGTAATATGTCTTCTATCAGTTAGTTGCTTAATAGACTACAAAAACTTAGGTAATCTGGAGAATGGTTATGTTTCATCCGTGTTTTTCCTTAATCATCTACGGGCTTTTGGTGGTGACGGTGAATGTGTAGACACTTTGTCAACCGAGCAAGGCTGTATGCTTGGTTATACTATTATCGTTATGGTTGCTGGCTTACTGCTGCGGTTCTGCACTTTATTTCCGTCTCTGATCTATCCATTCATGGTTATTAATGGTTTGCATCTCTAGATGATTGCTTGATGGTATGTAGACATCTCTATTCTTACCAATGCGTGAAATGAGTTCAACTGTTTGACATGTTACAACTTATTACTTCGTTTCCTGCCATTTGATGATTGTTGGATTTAGTACTAGTGGAATCTTGTTATGTTCTAGTATTTGTTTCATCACCCAAATGTATGGAAATTTAGTTGGATGATTTAGCTTTGGTGCCGTGGTATGCGTCATGTTGTTCCTTGCACATAAGCAATGAAAATGCCTTGCATGCTGATTGCTGTTTAAACTGAAAGCTGCTTTTAACAGTACTTCCTTTGCAAAATGACGATTTTATGGAATCTGGATTTCCCCTTCCGGAAATTCGTTGCTGGTGTGACCTGTGCTTTCTTGTTTACTCATGATGCTTGTTAGAGCTTTGCTTCCATTTGGATTTTGTGGTTGTAGAATTCCTTCACCTTTATCCGTTTTATTGCTTGCCTTGTGGATGTTGGTAGTTTAAATATTGGTGTTCACTTTTAATTTTAGACAGTGACATGTTTTGTTTACATGTTTTCCTTGTGTGACCGGTATCTATGCATATGCCTTTCTTGGGCACGTGAATGGTCATGCCCTCTTGCGACTATGTGGTTGGCATTGCTGCTTTATTTCTGCATCACATCTATGCATGAGGCATGTTATATGTTTGTTATTGCTGGTTTGGCAACTGTATGCTTTAGGCTTAAGTTAGTTGAGGGATGCATTTAATCTGCAAATGTGTTATACAGAGCCATTTGTTGGGGCCATGAATGGCACACCCTCTTGTGATTGTGTGGTTGGCATTGCTACTTAATTTCATTTTGTACTCTTGGCATGCTGTATGTTTGTGATCACTGGTTTAGCAAGTGTATGCTGCAAGGTTTAAGTACTTGAGTTATGCATATGTTCTGTATATATAAATGTGTTATGCCGATAGAGCCATATTGCTAATTTGTCCCACTGTTTCTTTTCGGATATATCATATATAAATTCATTTTGTATTGCTATTTGGTCCCTCCCGAGTGTCTGCATGTCGTAGTTCCCATCACCAGCCTTCTATCATCTCCTTGGACTGATTGTCAATATCTGAACATGGCTGGATTTGCCTTTACTGTTTGTTGCCATTGTAGAGGATAGTCTTTTCTGTATCATGGTTGTTAGCATATTTTGATTCTGATTTACAGATTGTGGGGATTTGGGTCCATAGTATTGTTTGGTAGAACTCTTATTTGATTTGCTTCTTTCAACTTCATTGTTATTGAATATGGCTGTCAATAGGTACCACCAAAGCTTGTTCAATTTTCTAGATTGTCTGATATGCCATTTGTCAGGCTACTTCATTTGATATTTTTTTCATCTGAATGTAATTACCGCCTGGTAAATGCCTTCCGTAGCAGTCCATGAGATTATCGTACCTGATCTGTTTATTGGGGGTACCTATGCTCCTCATTTAACTAAGGGTGTGTTTGGATTGTGGCCAAAATAGACCATGCCAATTAATTGCTCACGTGCTCTAGTGCCACAGTCGCAGCCCATATGAATGGTCAGACGTTTGTTTTTTGTGTTCTCTGTGCACTCCTAGTTTCATTCTCTAGAGTTCCGATGATGGTTTTCTAATTCAATACCACTGCTGTTGTGTTTATTTTTCGGTACAGTAGGCTGATGTGTCTTTTACTATATTTTAATGAAAAAAGTCCATTTTACTCCATGAACAAAGTGGGTGGTTCACTTTACCCCCTGATCTATATTTTGGTTCCTTCTACACCCCAAACAAAACCAAACCGGACGAAACCCCCTCCCCCCTGGTTTGTCTCCATTGGATGCTGATGTGGCACAGTCAAAGGGCGGTTTTGACCGTGGTGGGGCCTACTTGTCAGGTTGGACTGTTATAGAGCTGCCGTTCCCTGTTGTGATCTGGATCAGAAATCCCCTCTTCCCAGTCCAAATCCCTAACCCTATTCTACATGGGCGGCGGCAGCGTTAGCTCCACCACTGTGTCGCCGGACGTCGTGAGCGCCGCCGGCGATGGAGGCGCGGCCCCGGTCGTCGCAGCAGCCCAGGCGAGCCGTAGCTTGCTGGAACGTCGGTTCCCGCAGGAGGTGTGGCGGCCGGGAGAGCCGGAGCTTTGTCGAGAGGCGAGCCATGTCCTGATCTCCCGCACTCCGGCCATGGATGCGCTAGAGCTGCGCTTCGGGCGGCACGTGCTTCTGGCAACTGCGGCCGGAGACCGCGAGCAGACAGTGACGCCGACAACCATGCTGGCGACCTTGCAGTAGCATTGCGGGGTGGTGCCGTCCGAGGTGGTCGTCGAGTTCGCGTGCCCACCACACGACCTGTGGCTGACCTTCTCGACGGAGGAGAAGTGCTATGAGGTGCTCCTTTCATCAATGAAGATCAAGTGTTGCCGGCGTTGGATTCAGTTTTCGCGTTAGTGCAGAATGGTTCGATCTCAGCCAGGTGCTTTGAAGTACAAGAGCAAGCTCGGCTTTGAAGGCCTCCCAAACCAGGCCTGGACGGCGGCGTCCGTGAAAGATGTTCTCAAGCAGCTGGGTGAGAGCTGATCGAGATCCTGCCGCCGGCAAGCCGCCGCGAGCTTGAGGTCATGGCGTGGCTTCGTGACCCTTCCTTTGTTGGCAAGGTGGTGACAGTGGAGATACCTGAGCCGAAGCTGACAAACAAGCCACGAGTCCATGGATGAGTATGAAGCAATGTAATTTGAATTGGGTGAGTACGGACCGTCGTCGCCAAGGAAGAAGAACAACTTACTGTATCCTGTCATTTGCCACATGAAGGAGGTTGTTGATCGTGGTCCTCTGCTTGCTGAAGGACTGCCTGATGAGTGGCTGCCAGGAGAAGCCGAGGACCTGACTCGCAAGCATATCTTCAAGACTGTGCTGGGCAAAATCGACGACACTGACGGTGATGAAGGAGTTTGAGTTTGTGTCCTGTTATATTTGGCACTTCGGCTTTCCACTTGGTTTATTGTACTGTGTTAACAATCTGTAGTGTTGTACTGTGTGTTCAGTTCTATTTTGTGCTCGTTGTTGTGGTGCAGCAACTGTATTGCCAAAATTATCCTAAATATTTGTGTAATGTGCTGGTAATATGTTGTCTTGTGAAATGATACAATTGTAAGCTTATTTGTTTGTGCCAAAAGTGAACATATTTTGCCAAGCTTCTATCGAAAGGAAATTTCTTTTAAAAAAAACATAGTAAACAGTAACATTCAACTAAACGCAAATTCTGCAGCTTAGCAGTAACAAATACTAGTTCCTCAAACAGAAATTGTGCAGTTTAACAGCAACAAACACAAGTTCATCAAACAGCAACAAACACAATTTGAAGATTCTAAACAACAGAAATTTTCCTGCTTAACCCCATAGTTCATCAAACATGCTAACCCTGGTAGATTTCCTCCTTTGACTAGAACTACCACCAGCTATTCTGTTTGCTTGCTTTGGAGGCCTTCCCCTTCTAGGCTGTGTTGTCCCTCCTGTAGCTTGCTGTGAAGACTGGCCTCTCCCTCCTGTAGCTTGCTGTGAAGACTGGGCTCTCCCTCCTGCAGCTTGCTGTGATGTTTGAGCTGCATGCTGTGAAGACTGGGCTGTAGCAGTTTCATTTGCTACTCTTTGAGATGTCTTTGGAGGATTTTCCTATACAACACAGAAAAGTAGCAGTTGTTAGGTGTTTCACATTGCTGCAATTTCACAAGTACAAAACATATAGAAATCAAACATATGTAAAAATCATTACACACTTTTGTTTCTTTTTTCCTTTTCTTTTTCCTCTTCCTATTCTTGTACTTTCCCTTGTTGGGGTTAGTATTGCATTTCCTCATGTTGTGCCGAGGATTTCCACATAGACTACACTTGATCTTAGTTTCAATCTTGGAGAGTTTGTGTGCATGCTTAGGAGGCTCATCTCCACCTCTTATTCTCTCTGTACTGGGCCTCCCAGGCATTTGCACATAGCTTGGAACTAATGGTCTAGGTCTGTCAGATATTGGCCAGCTAGGCATGCCCTCCATTAGCATCATGACATGTTCATATGTCTTGTTGTAAGCTTCAATTCTGTAGCAAGGTGCAATAAGTGAATCTATGTCATCAGGGCCACACTGTGAAGCTGCTAGAGCATGAACACATGGAATTCCTGACAATTGCCAGTATCTACAAGAACATGTTCCTGCTTGCAAGTCAATTTTGAATCCATGCTGTCCTAACTTCACCTCATATCCATCTTTTCCATTCCATATTGTCTCACACTTCTCAGTAAGTTGTATCAACTTGTTCATCTTTTTGAGGATTTTGGGACAAATTGTTCCATTCCAATTGGTAGGCATAGCTCTATTAACTTGAATCCTAACTGTCACCTTTGCTCTGATTGCTTCAAACATACTGATGATAGGAAGACCTCTATATTCCACTATCCAATTGTTAAAACTTTCATACATATTGTTGTCGACTGAATCACAGAATGATCCTTATTTGAGCCATGCTCTACACCAATGTTCAGGCCCAGCCTGCATCATGTCTCTTGCTCCTTCTGGTGTGAGCTGAGCAAGCTTTGCCCTGTTCAAATTAAACTAAACTCTGTTAGAAGACTTTGCACAAGCCCAAAATCTCTTTTGGTATTTCTGGTCCCTATGTTTTTTCTTCCAGTTAGCATAAATGTGCCTAGCACAATTTCTGTGTTCAGCTTTTGGTACAACCTTTGAAATTGCATTGATTAGACCTTTCTGCTGATCTGATATAAACACTGAGCCTTCACCTTGATTTGAAATCTCCAAGTCTTTATTTAACAATGCCATAAACCAAAACCAGGAGTCCTTATTTTCCACCTCAACTGCCGCCCAAGCAATGCGATACATTTGCCCATTTGCATCTCTTCCAAGAGCACAGAGTAGCTCTCCACTTTGAGCCCCCTTAAAGAAGCAGCCATCCAAACCCACTACTTTCCTACACCCTTCTATGAAACCTCTCTTGCAAGCCTGAAAGCACACATACAATCTCTGAAAAACTGGTGCAATTTCTTTTGGATTAAGCACAACTGCCACAGTGCTTCCTGGATTGCTCCTCAATATTTCTAGCTGATAATCAAACACCCTGGAATATTCTTCATGCATTGCTTCCCTAACTCTCTTTCTGACTAATGCTTTTGCTTTCTTTATTTTGGAAACATGCACATCTGCAAACATCTCTAATCTGACAGTGGCCTTAATAGATTTCACTTTCCATCCTGGATTTGCCTTCATAATTCTCTCATACTTGTCTGCAATTCTAGGTGCTGTAACCAATCTGTTGTCTCTCCTCTGTGGGCATATGTGGTTGTCAACAAGTGTTATGACTTGAAACCAATCATTTGAGCTCCTCTTTGCACCATAAATCAACCAAGAACACTTAGGCCAAGAACATTTTGCCCTAATCCTACCAGCCTCATCTTTTATAAAGCAAATATGCCTCTTCATAGCCAGGCCATACTTCACGAGTGCCCTCTTGAACTGACTTCTTCCTCTAAATGTCATGCCCAAACTGAATATTGGAATTGCAGCCTTGTTATCAAATCTTGGAAATCTTGATTTCATCCTAAATGAATTTCCATGCTCATCCTCATCATAACTGTATTCCTCACTGGAATCCATGTATGGAGTGTCATTTCCTTCGTCCATTTCATCAAAAGGAATTAACTGTGCTGTACTTTCTTTCACTTCCTTCTCTTCATCAAGTGGCAACCCCATTCTGATCTTTCCGAGCACTTCCTTAGCATGCTTTCTGAGCTCCTCTGCCTCATCATCTTCACCTGATCTGTCTTCATCTTTAGGGCACCAATCAAGATCTGCACATTCATCACTTATTTCATCAGGTGCAACATCTACTTCAGGAACATTTGCAGTTTTAGGTTGCAATTCATCTTGTACAGCATACTCAGTCTTGTCAGGCTCATCCACATCTTCCTCTGAACTGTGCTCCAGGTCATCCTCAGCAGAGCAATTATCATGCTCATCTTCCCAATCACTGTCACTCTTCTCTTCTGTCTTGTCTTCTTCAATTGCAGCATTAGTTTTCTTTTCCTCTTTCTCTCCAATATCAGACACACTGTTCTGTCCATCTTCATCAACATCATCTTCATAATTCACATACACATCCACAACCCACAATCTGTAATACACCTATCCATGAAGAACACATTTCTATCAGTGTCCAGTCGTCTCAACCCATCTCTAACATTTTTTCCAGGAAACAACCAGTAAAGCCTGTGCTTCTCTGTTAGCTCTTCACCATGGTAGGCCATCTTTATATCTGCTAACTGCTCCCTAACAGTAGCTAAGGATATATTGTACCTCTCAACAGATGTGAGCTGTATATTACCACCAACATATGACAATTGCTTGTTTGACTTCTCAAATTGGCCATTGTAAAAGAAACAGATGCCTAACCAATCTAGTTGATCCATTGCTTAACCTACAGATTAAAACAGCGTTCAATCTTCAATTATAACCTACATACAGCAGCTAACTAGAGCAGAGTAAGTACACCAAGGGAAGGGGATTGGAGGGATGGGACTCACCTCAGTTCGTCTGCGCCGCCGCGAAATCAGACAGACCGCAGCAGCCGCCGCCGCATCGACAGAGCCGTCGACCTAGGGTTTGAGGACGGGGGAGAGAGCGGCCGTGGGAGAAGGAACAGGTCGGGGAAGATTGACGGGTTGCACCGCCGCCGCCGCCAACACTAAGACTCCAACCACCGTTGCTGGTCGGAGTTCAGCGCTGCCCCGAGGGAGCCATCGACGGTGACATGGGGGAGAAGAAGAAAGGGATTTTGATCTCTTTCTGATCCAGAACGCAACGGGGAACGACAGCGTGTAACAGTCCAACCTGACGAGTAGGCCCCACCGCGGTCAAAACCACCCATTGACTATGCCACATCAGCATCCAATGGAGACAAACCAGCCGGGGTTTTTTTCGTCCGGTTTGGTTTTGTTTAGGGTGTAGAAGGAACCAAAATATAGATCAGGGAGTAAAGTGAACCACCCACTTTGTTCAGGAGAGTAAAATGGACTTTTTTTCTATTTTAATTTACAAGTGGCTCGCTACTTAGAAGAGCTTGTACGATTAGAGGTTCTATTGTTTGATTGTATAATTTTCACGAGGCTTCACTTGCTCGATCTTCTACATAACCTGTGTTTTCCTCTTTACTACACAAGGTTCTATTTATGCGGAGGTCTTCTGGTTTGAGGCGATCGAGGCCTTCTGATAGTGAGGAAATGGTTGTTTAAGTTCGTGAGTCGTAACGTGGTGCAGTAGACTTGTAGTTCAAACTAAAATCGTGACACTTATTTTTGAAATGGAGGGAGTACAGGCAAGGGACACGTATGCAACTCGGACACTGATGCGAGAGTCCGCCATCCAAAGCTAGCGGCATACATCCGCTCATATTTTTTTGCTAAAAAGTCTGCATATATCCGCACGTTCTCATTTTTTTCTTCTAAAAAGTCCGCATATATCTGCACGATCACATACTTAGTTTCAGTTTAGCAAAAAAAATGCTTAAATGCGGCAGTTCCAAGTTAAATATTACACTCCATCAATATCAATGTTGTCCTATATAACTGCCAATGATTGCTTAATCAAATCTTTTTTCAGTTTTTCATGAGTTGTTTGATGCCGATTTTTAATGTGGCGTTCGATTTGATCACCTATATTTTCAAATTCAAGACCTACGAGAGCATACTCACAGTCATTCTTCATGATCATGCTGTGCATGATCATACACCATGTCATCGCCTCTCGTAAGGTGTCCAGATCCTATTATTTAGCGGGTCCACGAACAACTGTAAAACATGAGTGCAAAACTCCAAATGCCCTCTCAACATTCTTTCTACTGCTTTTTATTTTTGGGCAAAGTGAGACATTTTCTGGCCAGTTGGGTCAAAGATGGTCTTACAAAGGTAGCCCAGGAAGGATAGATACCGTCAACCATGTAGTAGCCCATTGCCCATTGATTATATGGTGGCAAGGAGGAGCTTTTCCTTCAGCCAGTCTAGCAAACAATGATGATCGCTGCAGCACATTAGTGTCATTGTGGGACCAGGGCATGCCAAAAAAACATGCCAAATCCAAACATCATGTGATGCAATTGCTTCAAGAATAATGGTGGAATTCAAATAAGAAGGGACAAAAAAATAACACAAGTATTTCACCAAATAGTTGTCGAGCAAGTGTCGTAGAGGTGAATGGTACCTATGCCGCGGACGCAGGAGAGGTATGGAACGGTGGTGAAGGAGAAGCGGCGTGAAGCCTGGATGTAGCGTTGGAGGAGACAGAGTAGTCGAGTTCCGGCAAGGGTGTGGCGGGGCGGCCGGGTTGGTAGAGTAGTGGTGGAGGCAAAAGAGAAAACGAATGCAGAGAAATATGAGAATATGGACGTGCGGGGTCCGGAAGGGGTTTTGGTGGGCCAGGTTGTGAGAGTCCTACGTGGCAGTTTTTTCAATTTTTTTCGAAAGGAGGAAGATCCCCGACCTATGCATCACATGATGCACACATCCATTTTATTGCACAAAGTTCCAGGTTTACAACGAGGTCTCAAACAAAACGACGAAAATAAATTACCACAACTGGCGAAAATAGGATAAGATGGCTAAACACCTATTGTACTGTTGGACAACCATCCAAACCAGTTGTAAATGTAACCTATGTGATCATCTTCCAACGATTGCACCCAATATCCATAAGCTCCTTGTGGTCCACATGATTGAGTAACGATCACGTACGGGTCCCAGCAGATGCCCTGAAGATAACCTGTAAAAAGATCATGATGTTTTGTCTGTTAAAGGCAACATTATTCCGGTAATTTCATTTGGCCCAAAGTAATGCACACACTTCAACTTCAATATGTGCCTTCGTCTTAGGCTATACGTGGCTGTTGTTCGGACTTCCACAAAGCTTTTCAAATTTGTTTTGACTTTACGAGAAAAAACACGTCCAGACCAGTCGGCGATCCGATACAGTCCCGCATTGGATGGGTAAACACGTCCAGACCGTGTTGTCCAGATGGTTGCAGACGGTTTGAGCGTCCGCTTTGGAGATGCCTTTGATGTCATACCATTGTACGGATGCCAAAAATAGCCGCCATGTTCATAAACTGTCATTTGGGTCAGTTTGGCCAAGACACGCTTCTAGCAAATGCTTTATAGGTATATTGTGCCCAATTTTTTTCCGTTATCTCAAATTTTTTGTAACAAGTAAATATACATAAACTTTGGTTGATGCAGCAAAACCATTCTTGCTGTCGGTGAACCCTACTGTCCAAACCTTCATCCCCGCAGCTGCCTTGTCGCCCTCAGCAGCCGCCGATTCCAAATAGCCTTACGCCTTCTTGCCAACCCATTGGCGAATTCGACTGCCTGAGCCCCCGCAACAACCAACGTAGTCGCCGCTTGAATCCGACCATCCCATCCTCCTGCTGCTAAAAGTTCGTCCTCTCCGTCGATTTTTTCCACCCTGATTTGATTCGGGCATCCCCTGAGGTTCTTCGTCGCCGAGCTTCTCCGCCACCGCGCTGGCCGGCGAGCTCCTCCTCCACCCGCTTGGGAGATGTCCCAGCCTTCGTGCCATCAGGCCTTGAGCTCCATGTCGTATCGTGGCGTATGCTCCGGTCATTGGGCCACTACGCGGTGGAGATCCACAACCCAGATATAGGGTAGAAGAAGTGGCTTGGCACCTTTAACACCGCGGAGTTGGCAACACGTGCACACGACGCAACGACACTCCGGCATTTTCGTGACCAGATGGTGCTCAATTTTTCAAGGGCGGCGAGTACATGAATTTCCTCGCCCTTTAAGTTCGAATAGTCTCTCGTGAAGAGGAGAAGGCGCACCGCCGGAACAAGGTGCACCGCAAATGCCGAGCCAATGATGAGCTCTATGGTGAATCTTGTCGTGGCTGAAAGTGCAATCATGCCCTTAATCTTATTTTGATGTTGATGACAACATGCATATAAGGGACTAATCATGTTTATCAAGTACATCTTAGGATTAAGTGTCAAGGACGTGTGCGGATCATAACTAGGGACAAATGCATATTATTCAAGATCGGAGATACAAGAAAATAGCTCTGCCTTTTTTTCTTTCTTTCTTCTTTGCGGCTTTGTTTCTTGAGTATAGGGATCATGCACAATTAATAGGGCGTCGTTGGATCTAGTGAAAGATTTGCTCAAAACCCACCAACTCCATCTTTCACCGGACGTCCGGTACTCTACAGACGTCCGATCCCTCATAGCTAACCGGACTTCCGGCTCTCCACGAACGTCTGGTGTTTATTCACAGTACGATATTTGCGGACATCCGAGCTTCTCCGGACGTTCGGTCGCCGGACGTCCGTTTTCCTCCGGAGGTCCGACACTTTCTCAATAGAACATTATTTATGGATTTCCGGTCATCTCCGGACGTCCGGTCACCGGACGACCAACATGTTCCGGACGTCCGATGGCTGTGTGCTGATTCGTGGCCTGTGGATTTCCAGCGACCAGATGACCGATGGCTGTCGGACGTCCGGACCTATCTGTGCCACTGGACGTCCGGTCCTGTTCGGACATCCGACCTCTATAGTGCACTTAAGTGGCTCAAACGGTTACTTTTCCACTTCCATTATATATAGCCTTCTTCCCCCACGGGATAAGGTTGACCATTCACTTTGAGCTTGCTAAGAACACAACTCTCTCCCTCTCTCTCTCTCACTTCTCCACACCAAATCTTAGATCCCCAAGGGATTTGAGAGCATTTGAGAGAAGTTTTCTGATCAAGTGATAGATCCACTCCTTCCCCTTCTTTGCACCAAAGGAATTCATGATTTGAGCAAGTCTTGAGCTTTTCCCGTCGTTCTTGTTACTCTTGGAGGTTGGAGACTCCTAGGCGGTAGGAGTCTTTCGGAGAGGAATCGACCATTGTGATTACCCCCGGAAAAGTTTGTGAGGGTTTGGAGACCATCCCAAGGTCTACAACTAGTGGTTGAGAAACGCCTTCGTGGTGTTGTCTCAAAGGGAGAATAGGGTGAGCCTTCGTGGCGTTGGTGTGCCTTCGTGGTAACACCCACCTCTGTAACGGCGACGTAGCTTGCCTCCAAGGAAGTGAACATCGACATACATCCTCGTCTCCCGGAGTTGCGGTTATTCCTAACCCTAACTCTCTACTTGGGGTTACTTATCTCTTAGCACTTACTTATATCATATTGTGTTTGCTTACTTACATACCTGTGTTACTTGTTTATCTTGCTTAGCTCTTAGTATCACTTGCAATTGTTAGGCTCACTTTCATATTCCACATTATTGCCTAAAAGTGCTAAGTAATAATTAAAATTTGTAGTTGTACCTATTCACCCCCCTCTAGGTCCATCTCGATCCTTTCAATTGGTATCAGAGCCTCGTGCTCTGTTCTTGTGGCTTAACCGCCCTAGAGAGAGATGAACCCCGATGAGACCCCCCTTGTTGCAGATCCAAAGAATACATACGTGGCTTCCATAGAAGCCAAGTCCTTCACTTCAGAGGATCTGGAACGAGCTCTTCCTAAGCAAAATGAGGAGCATGATGCCTCTCTTGAGGCCTTGGTTCAAATGAGGATAGCCACACTAACCTCGATGCTTGCACCACTTTATAGTGGTGCGGCCTCGAGGCCAGCTGTGCCTACTCCTTCACTTGGCCAACAACCTCCTAGCAATGAGCACTTCAGTGTTCCTTGGCTTTATGAAGACCTCAAATAGAGAAACCCAAGTATAACCCTCAAGGAAAACCTCCTTTACTTGATGAAACTACCGATTTTGCTTTGTGGAGAGTTGCTATGCAGGATCATCTTCGATATGGAAATGATGAGATGTTGGAGATCTTGGAGTATGGCTACCAAGCTGTTGACCCAATGAATCTTACACCAAGAGAGGTATATGCCAAGAATCTCAACGACACAACAACCATGTGCATAAGAATAGGTATGACTGACAAGCAAAGGAGACCATACATACATATCACAAGTGCCAAGGAATTATGGGATAGCATTGTGAGAACCAAGACCGGTACCTCCACTCTCCAGCTTGCTCAATATGAAGTTGCCAAGGGTCAATTGCAAAACTTTTGTATGGAGAAAGGTGAATCTCCCAAGCAACTTCTTGAGCGTCTCATGACTCTCACTGCCGACATCGAGTAATGTGAATGTGACAAGACACAAGATGGATTCAACTTGACTAAGCAATTTCTCGTGGATAAGTTGCTTCATGCCCTTGCTCCGTATCATCATGAAATGGTGTGGGACATAAGACAACACCATGGATTCAAGTAAATGACTCCGAATGACATCATATCCACCTTCCAATTATTTGAAGATTCAAAGGCAAATGCTACAAAACATCTTGCTATGCATGGTACCTCAACATCAAAGATCAATCTTGCATTGAAGGCCAAGCATGTATGTGAAGAAGAGCAAAGTGAAGAAGAAGAAGAAGATGATGATGAGGTTGACTCAGATGAGAGCCCTTCATATGAAGAAATTTCTCTCTTTGTCAAGAAGTTTAGCACGGGAAAATTCAAGGGAAGATTCCAGAAAAAGAAAGTGAGAAAATGCTACAACTGTGAAGAAACCAACCACTTCTCCAACGAGTGCCCTTATGAGAAGAGATAAGATAAAACAAGGTTTCCCAAGACCTTTCCCAAGAAGAAGTTGCCAAATCCTTTGAAATCCAAGCTCAAAAAGAGGGATGGGAAAGCAAGGGTTGCACATGAAGAATCCGATCCGGATGATGTTAGTGGTGTTGCCGGAGTTGCTCAAGATTCTCAAAACACGTTGAGGCTGGTCAACAAGAGTGGTGATGTTGTCACCTACAACTATATGAAGGACTACAAGGGCAACGCTCACAAGTGCCTAATGGCAAAGGCCGTGGTTGAAGATGGAGAGGACCAAAGCTCTCCTGACATGGTCAAGTTAACCCCACGATCAAACCCTCCTCTTTTCACTCCTCCTACTCCTAGTGATGAGTATCTTGATGCATAGGATTTTATGAGGATGATGATATAGATGATCATGTGCTTGCTAAACTAAATAAGTTCAGGTGCTCCCTCCAAGGAAAGAAGCTCACTATGTTTCGTATGCTTATGGAGATGGTGAGTAAGCACTGAAGGAAATATGCCCTAGAGGCAATAATAAAGTTATTATTTATTTCCTTATATCATGATAAATGTTTATTATTCATGATAGAATTGTATTAACCGGAAACATAATACATGTGTGAATACATAGACAAACAGTATGTCACTAGTATGCCTCTACTTGACTAGCTTGTTGAATCAAAGATGGTTAAGTTTCCTAGCCATAGACATGAGTTGTCATTTGATTAACGGGGTCACATAATTAGAGAATGATGTGATTGACTTGACCCATTCCGTTAGCTTAGCACTTGATCGTTTAGTTTGTTGCTATTGCTTTCTTCATGACTTATACATGTTCCTATGACTATGAGATTATGCAACTCCCGTTTACCAGAGGAACACTTTGTGTGCCACCAAATGTCACAATGTAACTAGGTGATTATAAAGGTGCTCCACAGGTGTCTCTGAAGGTACTTGTTGGGTTGGCGTATTTTGAGATTAGGATTTATCACTCCGATTGTCGGAGAGGTATCTTTGGGCCCACTCGGTAATTCACATGACTATAAGCCTTGCAAGCATTGCAACTAATGAGTCAGTTGCGGGATGATGTATTACGGAACGAGTAAAGAGACTTTCCGGTAACGAGATTGAACTAGGCATTGAGATACCGACGATCGAATCTCGGGCAAGTATCGTACCGCTAGACAAAGGGAATTGTATACGGGATTGATTAAGTCCTTGACATCGTGGTTCATCCGATGAGATCATCGTGGAACATGTGGGAGCCAACATGGGTATCCAGATCCCGCTGTTGGTTATTGACCGGAGAGTCATCTCGGTCATGTCTGCATTCTCCCGAACCCGTAGGGTCTACACACTTAAGGTTCGGTGACGCTAGGGTTATAGAGATATTAGTATGCGGTAACCCGAAAGTTGTTCGGAGTCCCGGATGAGATCCCGGACGTCACGAGGAGTTCCGGAATGGTCTGGAGGTAAAGAATTATATATAGGAAGTGCTATTTCGGCCATCGGGACAAGTTTCGGGGTCACCGGTATTGTACCGGGACCACCGGAAGGGTCCCGGGGGTCCACCGGGTGGGGCCACCTGCCCCGGGGGGCCACATGGGCTGTAGGGGGGTGCGCCTTGGCCTATATGGGCCAAGGGCACCAGCCCCAAGAGGCCCATGCGCCAAGAGAAGAGGAAAAGGAAGAGTCCTAAAGGGGGAAGGCACCTCCGAGGTGCCTTGGGGAGGAGGGACTCCTCCCTGGCCGCACCCTTCCTTGGAGGAAGGGCCAAGGCTGCGCCCCCCCTCTCCCTTGGCCCTATATATAGTGGGGGGGAAGGGAGGGCAACTAGACCCAAGCCCTGGCGCCTCCCTCTCCCTCCCAAGACACATCTTCCTCCTCCCGCAGCGCTTGGCGAAGCCCTGTTGGAATCCCGCTACTTCCACCACCACGCCGTCGTGCTGTTGGATCTCCATCAACCTCTCCTCCCCCCTTGCTGGATCAAGAAGGAGGAGACGTCGCTGCTCCGTACGTGTGTTGAACGCGGAGGTGCCGTCCGTTCGGCGCTAGGATCATCGGTGATTTGGATCACGACGAGTACGACTCCATCAACCCCGTTCTCTTGAACGCTTCCGCGCGCGATCTACAAGGGTATGTAGATCCACTCCTCCCTCATTGCTAGATGACTCCATAGATAGATCTTGGTGACACGTAGGAAAATTTTGAATTTATGCTACGTTCCCCAACACGTACGTTGTTATGCGGTTTGATCGATAAAGATCTTCGTAGAATATGTAGGAGCCAATATGAGCATCCAGGTTCCTCTATTGGTTATTGACCAGAGACATGTCTCGGTCATGTCTACATAGTTCTCGAACCCGTAGGGTCCGCACGCTTAAAGTTCGATGACGGTTATATTATGAGTTTATGTGTTTTGATGTACTGAAGGTAGTTCGGAGTCTCAAATAAGATCGGGGACATGACGAGGAGTCTCGAAATGGTCGAGACGTAAAGATCGATATATTGGACGACTATATTCGGACATCGGAAAGGTTTCGAGTGATTCGGGTATTTATCGGAGTACCAGGGAGTTACGGGAATTCGCCAGGGAGTGTATGGGCCTTATTGGGCTTTAGGGGAAAGAGAGAGAGGCAGGCTGCACGCCCCCCCAAGGCCTAGTCCGAATTGGACTAGGGGGAAGGGCTGCGCCCCCTCCTTCCTTCTCTTCTCTTTTCCCTTTCCTTCTCTCCTACTCCTACTACTTGGAAGGGCTCCTAGTTCTACTAGGAAAGGGGGAATCCTACTCCCGGTGGGAGTAGGACACCCCTAGGGCGTGCCATAGAGAGGGCCGGCCCCTCCCCTCCTCCACTCCTTTATATACGTGGCCAGGGGAACCCCATAGACACAACAATTGATCTCTTGATCTCTTAGCCGTGTGCGGTGCCCCCCTCCATCATAATCCACCTCGATCATATTGTAGCAGTGCTTAGGCGAAGCCTTGCGTTGGTAGAACATCATCATCGTCACCACGCCGTCGTGCCGACGAAACTCTCCCTCAACACTCGGCTGGATCGGAGTTCGAGGGACGTCATAGAGTTGAACATGTGCAGAACTCGGAGGTGCCATGCGTTCGGTATTTGATCGGTCGGATCGTGAAGACGTACGACTACATCAACCGCATTGTGCTAACGCTTCCGCTTTCGGTCTATGAGGGTACGTGGACACACTCTCCCCTCTCGTTGCTATGCATCACCATGATCTTGCGTGTGCGTAGGAAATTTTTGAAATTACTACGTTCCCCAACAGTGGCATCCGAGTCAGGTTTTATGCGTTGATGTAATATGCACGAGTAGAACACAAGTGAGTTGTGGGCGATATAAATTATACTGCTTACCAGCATGTCACACTTTGGTTCAGCGGTATTCTTGGATGAAGCGGCCCGGACCGACATTATGCGTACGCTTACGCGAGACTGGTTTTACCGCCGTGCTATGCACACAGGTGACTAGCGGGTGTCAGTTTCTCCAACTTTAGTTGAACCGAGTGTGGCTATGCCCGGTCCTTGAGAAGGTTAAAACAACACTAACTTGACAAACTATCGTTGTGGTTTTGATGCGTAGGTAAGAACGTTTCTTGCTCAGCCCGTAGCAGCCACGTAAAACTTGCAACAACAAAGTAGAGGACGTCTAACTTGTTTTTGCAGGGCATGTTGTGATGTGATATGGTCAAGACGTGATGGGATATAAGTTGTTGTATAATATGATCATGTTTTGTTGACGTTATCGGCAACTAGCAGAAGCCTTATGGTTGTCTCTTTATTGCATAAGATGCAAGCGCCAAATAATTGCTTTGCTTTATCGCTATAAGATAGCAATAGTTGCAAGAGCAATAGTTGGCGAGACGACCATGTGACGACACATTGATATAGATCAAGATGATGGAGATCATGGTGTCATGCCGATGACGACGATGCTTTGGAGATGGAGATCAAAGGCACAAGATGATGATGGCCATATCATGTCACATATTTTGATTGCATGTGATGTTTATCTTTTATACATCTTATTTTGCTTAGTTCAACGGTAGCTTTATAAGATGATCTCTCACTAATTATCAAGGTACAAGTGTTTTCTCTGAGTATGCACCGTTGCGAAAGTTCTTCGTGTTGAGACACCACGTGATGATCGGGTGTGATAGGCTCTACGTTCAAATACAATGGGTGCAAAATAGTTGCACACGCGAAATACTCAGGTTAAACTTGACGAGCCTAGCATATAACAGATATGGCCTCGGAACACTGAGACCGAAAGGTCGAGCATGAAACATATAGTAGATATGATCAACATAGCGATGTTCACCATTGAAACTACTCCATCTCACGTGATGATCGGACATGGTTTAGTTGATATGGATCACGTGATCACTTAGAGGATTAGAGGGATGTCTGTCTAAGTGGGAGTTCTTAAGTAATATGATTAATTGAACTTAAATTTATCATGAACTTAGTCCTGGTAGTATTAGCATATCTATGTTGTAGATCAATAGCTCGCGTTTAGCTCCCCTGTTTTATTTTTGATATGTTCCTAGAGAAAACTAAGTTGAAAGATGTTAGTAGCAATGATGCGGATTGGTTCTGTGATCTGAGGTTTATCCTTATTGCTGCATAGAAGAATTATGTCCTTGATGCACCACTAGGTGACAAACCTATTGCAGGAGCAGATGCAGATGTTATGAACGTTTGGCTAGCTCAATATAATGACTACTTGATAGTTTAGTGCACCATGCTTAAACGGCTTAGAATCGGGACTTCAAAGACGTTTTGAACGTCATGGACCATATGAGATGTTCCAGGAGTTGAAGTTAATATTTCAAGCAAATACCCGAGTTGAGAGATATGAAGTCTAGCTAAAAGGAGGAGGAGAATAGCTCAAGCAGTGAGCATGTGCTCAGATTGTCTGGGTACTACAATCGCTTGAATCAAGTGGGAGTTAATCTTCCAGATAAAATAGTGATTGACAAAATTCTCTAGTCACCATCACCAAGTTAGTAGAACTTCGTGATGAACTATAATATGCAAGGGATAAGGGAAACGATTCCCAAGCTCTTCGTGATGCTGAAATCGACGAAGGTAGAAATCAAAAAAAGCATCAAGTGTTGATGGTAAACAAAACCACTAGTTTCAAGTAAAGGGACAAAGGGAAGAAAGGGAAACTTCAAGAAGAACGGCAAGCAAGTTGCTGCTCAAGTGAGAAAACCCAAGTCTGGACCTAAGCCTGAAACTGAGTGCTTCTACTGCAAAGGGACTGGTCACTGGAAGCGAAACTACCCCAAGTAATTGGCGGACAAGGAGGATGGAAAAGAGAACATAGGTATATTTGATATACATGTTATTGATGTGTACTTTACTAGTGTTTATAGCAACCCCTCAGTATTTGATACTAGTTCAGTTGCTAAGAATAGTAACTCGAAACGGGAGTTGCAGAATGAACAGAGACTAGTTAAGGGTGAAGTGATGATGTGTATTGGAAATGGTTCCAAGATTGATATGATCATCATCGCACACTCCCTATACTTTCGGGATTAGTGTTGAACCTAAAATAAATGTTATTCAGTGTTTGCGTTGAGCATGAATATGATTGGATCATGCTTATTGCAATACGGCTATTCATGTAAGTTAGAGAATAATTGTTGTTCTGTTTACATGAATAAAACCTTCTATGGTCATACACCCAATGAAAATGGTTTGTTGGATCTCGATCGTGGTGATACACATTTTATAATATTGAAGCCAAAAGATGCAAAGTTAATAATGATAGTGCAACTTATTTGTGGCACTGCCGTTTAGGTCATATTGGTGTAAAGTGCATGAAGAAAATCCATGCTGATGGGCTTGTGGAATCACTTGATTATGAATCAGTTGATGCTTGCGAACCATGCCTCAGGGGCAAGATGACTAAGACTCCGTTCTCCGGAACAATGGAGCGAGAAACAGATTTGTTGGAAATCATACATACTGATGTATGTGGTCTGATGAATGTTGAGGCTCGTGGCAGGTATCATTATTTTCTGATCTTCACAGATGATTTGAGCAGATATGAGTATATCTACTTGATGAAACACAAGTCTGAAACATTTGAAAAGTTCAAAGAATTTCAGAGTGAAGTGGAGAATCATCGTAACAAGAATAAAAGTTTCTACGATATGATCACAGAAGTAAAATATTTGAGTTACGAGTTTGGCCTTTAGTTAAAACAATATGAAATAGTTTCACTACTCACGCCACCTGGAACACCACGGTGTAATGGTGTGTCAGAACGTCATAACCGTACTTTATTAGATATTGTGTGATCTATGATGTCTCTTACCAATTTACCACTATCGTTTTGGGGTTAGGCATTAGAGACAGCTACATTCACGTTAAATAGGACACCATCTAAATCCGTTGAGACGACACCGTGTGAACTATGGTTTGGCAAGAAACCTAAGCTGTCGTTTCTTAAAGTTTGAGGTTGCAATGCTTATGTGAAAAAGTTTCAACCTGATAAGCTCAAACCCAAATCGGAGAAGTGCATCTTCATAGGATACCCAAAAGAAAATGTTGGGTACACCTTCTATCACAGATCCGAAGGCAAGATATTCATTGCTGAGAATGGATCCTTTCTAGAGAAGGAGTTTCTCTCGAAAGAAGTGAGTGGGAGGAAAGTAGAACTTGATGAGGTAACTGTACCTGCTCCCTTATTGGAAAGTAGTTCATCACAGAAATCTGTTCCTGTGACTACTACACCAATTAGTGAGGAAGCTAATGATGATGATCATGTAACTTCAGATCAAGTTACTACTGAACCTCGTAGGTAAACCAGAGTGAGATCCGTACCAGAGTGGTACGGTAATCCTGTTCTGGAGGTCATGTTACTTGACCATGACGAACCTACGAACTATGAGGAAGCGATGATGAGCCCAGATTCTGCGAAATGGCTTGAGGCCATGAAATCTGAGATGAGATCCATGTATAAGAACAAAGTATGGACTTTGATTGACTTACCCAAAGATCGGCGAGCCATTGAGATTAAATGGATCTTAAAGAGGAAGACGGACGTTGATAGTAGTGTTACTATCTACAAAGCTAGAATTGTCGCAAAAGGTTTTCGACAAGTTCAAGGTGTTGACTACGATCAGAGTTTCTCATTCGTATCTATGCTTAAGTCTGTCCGAATCATGTTAGCAATTGCCACATTTTATGAAATTTGGCAAATGGATAAACAAAACTACATTCCTTAATGGATTTATTAAAGAAGAGTTGTATATGATGCAACAAGAAAGTTTTGTCAATCCCAAAGGTGCTAAAAAAATATGCAAGCTCCAGCGATCCATCTATGGACTGGTGCAAGCATCTCGGAGTTGGAATATACGCTTTGATAAGTTGATCAAAGCATATAGTTTTATACAGACTTGCAGTGAAGCCTGTATTTACAAGAAAGTGAGTGGGAGCACTACAACATTTCTGATAAGTATATGTGAATGACATATTGTTGATCAGAGATAATGTAGAATTGTTCTACAAAGCATAAAGGAGTGTTTGAAAGGAGTTTTTCAAAGAAAGATCTCAGTGAAGCTGCTTACATATTGAGCATCAAGATCTATAGAGATAGATCAAGACGCTTGATAAATTTTTCAATGAGTACATACCTTGACAAGATTTTGAAGTAGTTCAAAATGGAACAGTCAAAGAAAGAGTTCTTGCTTGTGTTACAAGGTGTGAAACTGAGTAAGACTCAAAGCCCGACCACGGCAGAAGATAGAAAGAGAATGAAAGTCATTCCCTATGCCTTGGCCATAGGTTCTATAAAGTATGCCATGCTATGTACCAGACCTATTGTATACCCTGCCCTGAGTTTGGCAAGGGAGTACAATAGTGATCTAGGATTAGATCACTGGACATTAGTCAAAATTATCCTTAGTGGAATAAGGATATGTTTCTCGATTATGGAGGTGACAAAAGGTTCTTCATAAAGGGTTACGTCGATGCAAGTTTTGACACTGATCCAGATGACTCAAAGTCTCAATCTGGATACATATTGAAAGTGGGAGCAATTAGCTAGAGTAGCTCCGTGCAGAGCATTGTTGACATAGAAATTTGCAAAATACATACGGATCTGAATGTGGCAAACCTGTTGACTAAACCTCCCGCACAAGCAAAACATGATCACACCTTAGTACTCTTTGGGTATTAATCACATAGCGATGTGAACTAGATTATTGACTCTAGTAAACCCTTTGGGTGTTGGTCACACGACAATGTGAACTATGGGTGTTAATCACATGGTGATGTGAACTATTGATGTTAAATCACATGGCGATGTGAACTAGATTATTGACTCTAGTGCAAGTGGGAGACTGAAGAAAATATGCCCTAGAGGCAATAATAAAGTTATTATTTATTTCCTTATATCATGATAAATGTTTATTATTCATGCTAGAATTGTATTAACCGGAAACATAATACATGTGTGAATACATAGACAAACAGTATGTCACTAGTATGCCTCTACTTGACTAGCTCGTTGAATCAAAGATGGTTAAGTTTCCTAGCCATAGACATGAGTTGTCATTTGATTAACGGGGTCACATCATTAGAGAATGATGTGATTGACTTGACCCATTCCGTTAGCTTAGCACTTGATCGTTTAGTTTGTTGCTATTGCTTTCTTCATGACTTATACATGTTCCTATGACTATGAGATTATGCAACTCACGTTTACCGGAGGAACACTTTGTGTGCCACTGCTACGTCTTGAGCTTGCGTTGGTTTTCCCCGAAGAGGAAGGGATGATGCAGCAGAGTAGCGTAAGTATTTCCCTCGGTTTTGAGAACCAAGGTATCAATCCAGTAGGAGCCCACGCTCAAGTCCCTCGTACCTACACAAAGCGATAGCTACTCGCAACCAACGCGGTTAGGGGTTGTCAAGCCCTTCACGGTCACTTACGAGAGTGAGATCTGATAGATATAATATTTTTGGTATTTTTGGTATAAAGATGCAAAGTAAAAAGTAAAGGCAAAGTAAAAAAGCAAAGAAAGATTAAAGTGATGGAGATTGATATGATGAGAATAGACCCGGGGGCCATAGGTTTCACTAGTGGCTTCTCTCAAGAGCATAAGTATTCTACGGTGGGTGAACAAATTACTGTTGAGCAATTGACAGAATTGAGCATAGTTATGAGAATATCTAGGCATGATCATGTATATAGGCATCACGTTCGTGACAAGTAGATCGAAACGATTATGCATCTACTACTATTACTCCACTCATCGACCGCTATCCAGCATGCATCTAGAGTATTAAGTTAAAAACAGAGTAATGCCTTAAGCAAGATGACATGATGTAGAGAGATAAATTCATGCAATATGAAATAAACCCCATCTTGTTATCCTCGATGGCAACGATACAATATGTGCCTTGATGCCCCTTCTGTCACTGGGTAAGGACACCGCAAGATCGAGCCCAAAGCTAAGCACTTCTCCCATGGCAAGAACTACCAATCTAGTTGGCCAAACCAAACGGATAATTCGAAGAGACTTGCAAAGATAACCAATCATACATAAAAGAATTCAGAGAAGATTTAAATATTATTCATAGATAGACTTGATCATAAACCCACAATTCATCGGTCTCAACATACACACCGCAAAAAGAAGATTACATCGAATAGATCTCCACAAGAGAGGGGGAGAACTTTGTATTGAGATTCAAAGAGAGAGAAGAAGCCATCTAGCTACTAACTATGGACCCGAAGGTCTGAGGTAAACTACTCACACTTCATCGGAGAGGCTAGGATGATGTAGAAGCCCTCCGTGATGACGGCCCTCTTCCGGCGGAGCTCTGGAACATGCCCCAAGGTGGGATCTCGTGGATACAGAAAGTTGCAGCGGTGGAATTAGGTTTTTGGCTCCTGTTCTGATCGTTTGGGGGTACGTGTGTATATATAGGAGGAAGAAGTACGCCGGAGGAGCAACGAGGGGCCCATGAGGCAGGGGGGCGCACCCTAGGGAGGGGGCGCCCTCCACCCTCGTGACCATCTCTTTTGTTCCTTGGAGCAGGGTCCAAGTCTCCTGGATCACGTTCGGTGAGAAAATCACGTTCCCGAAGATTTTATTCCGTTTGGACTTCGTTTGATATTCCATTTCTTCGAAACACTGAAATAGGAAAAAAACAACAATTCTGTGTTGGGCCTCCGGTTAATAGGTTAGTCCCAAAAATAATATAAAAGTGGAAAATAAAGCCCAATATAGTCCAAAACAGTAGATAATATAGCATGGAGCAATCAAAAATTATAGATACGTTGGAGACGTATCGGGCATCCCCAAGCTTAATTCCTGCTCGTCCTCGAGTAGGTAAATGATAAAAATAGAATTTTTGATGCGGAGTGCTACTTGGCATAATTTCAATGCAAATCTTCTTAATTGTGGTATGAATATTCAGATTAGAAAGATTCAAGACAAAAGTTTATATTGACATAAAAAATAATAATACTTCAAGCATACTAACAAAGCAATTATGTCTTCTCAAAATAACATGGCCAAAGAAAGTTATCCCTACAAAATCATATAGTCTGGCTATGCTCCATCTTCACCACACAAAGTATTTAAATCATGCACAACCCCGATGACAAGCCAAGCAATTGTTTCATACTCTAACTTTTTCAATCTTCACGCAATACATGAGCGTGAGCCATGGATATAGCACTATAGGTGGAATAGAATGGTGGTTGTGGAGAAGACAAAAAGGAGAAGATGGTCTCACATCAACTAGGCGTATCAACGGGCTATGGAGATGCCCATCAATAGATATCAATGTGAGTGAGTAGGGATTGCCATGCAACGGATGCACTAGAGCTATAAGTATATGAAAGCTCAAAAAGAAACTAAGTGGGTGTGCATCCAACTTGCTTGCTCATGAAGACCTAGGGAAATTTGAGGAAGCCCATCATTGGAATATACAAGCCAAGTTCTATAATGTAAAATTCCCACTAGTATATGAAAGTGATAACATGAGAGACTCTCTACTATGAAGACCATGGTGCTACTTTGAAGTACAAGTGTGGTAAAAGGATAGTAACATTGTCCCTTCTCTCTTTTTCTCTCATTTTTTTATTTGGGCCTTTTCTCTTTTTTTATATGGCCTCTTTTTATTTGGGCTTCTTTGGCCTCTTTATTTTATTTTATTTTTCGTCCGGAGTATCATCCCGACTTATGGGGGAATCATAATCTCCATCATTCTTTCCTCACTGGGACAATGCTCTAATAATGATGATCATCACACTTTTATTTTTCTTATAACTCAACAATTACAACTCGATACTTATAACAAAATATGACTCTATGTGAATGCATCCGGTGGTGTACCAGGATATGCAATATGACAATGATGGAGTGTGTCATGATAAACGGAACGGTGGAAAGTTGCATGGCAATATATCTCGGAATGGCTATGGAAATGCCATAATAGGTAGGTATGGTGGCTGTTTTGAGGAAGGTATATGGTAGGTGTATGATACCGGCGAAAGGTGCGCGGTATTAGAGAGGCTAGCAAAGGTGGAAGGGTGAGAGTGCGTATAATCCATGGACTCAACATTAGTCATAAAGAACTCATATACTTATTGCAAAAATCTAGAAGTTATCAAAGCAAAGTATTACGCGCATGCTCCTAGGGGGATAGGTTGGTAGGAAAAGACCATCGCTCGTCCCCGACCTCCACTCATAAGGAAGAACATCAATAAACAAATCATGCTCCGACTTCATCACATAACGGTTCACCATACGTGCATGCTACGGGAATCACAAACCTTAACACAAGTATTCTTTAAATTCACAACTACTCAACACTTTAATATTATCACCTCCATATCTCAAAACAATTATCATGCTTCAATCTTTTCTTAGTATTCAACACACTCAAAAGAAAGTTTCACAAATCTTGAATACCAAGCATATTATTATTAAGCAAATTACCATGCTATTAAGAGACTCTCAAAATAATTTAAGTGAAGCATGAGAGATCAATAGTTTCTTTAAAACAAATCCACCACCGTGCTCTAAAAGATCTAAGTGAAGCACGTAGAGCAAAATTATAATGCTCAAAAGATATAAGTGAAGCACATAGAGCAAAAGTACTACGCTCAAAAGATATAAGTGAAGCACATAGAGTATTCTATCAAATTTTAATTCATATATGGATCTCTCAAAAGGTGTGTACAGCAAGGATGATTGTGGCATACTAAGACACAAAGACACAAATAATACAAGACGCTCCAAGCAAAGCACATATCATGTTGGTGAATAAAAATATAGCTCCAAGTAAATTACCGATGGAAGTGGACGAAAGAGGGGATGCCTTCCGGGGCATCCCCAAGCTTTGACTTCTTGGTGTCCTTGGATTATCTTGGGGGTGCCATGCGCATCCCCAATCTTAGGCTCTTTCCACTCCTTGTTCCATGATCCATCAAAAGAATTCACCCAAAACTTGAAAACTTCACAACACAAAACTCAAAATAGAAAACTCGTGAGCTCTGTTAGCGAAAGAAAACAAAAGACCACTTCAAGGTACTGTAATGAACTCATTATTTATTTATTTTGGTGTTAAACCTACTTTATTCCAACTTCTCTATGGATTATAAACTATTTTACTAGCCATAGATTCATCAAAATAAGCAAACAACACACGGAAAACAGAATCTGTCAAAAACAGAACAGTCTGTAGTAATCTGTAGCTAGCGCAAGATCTGGAACCCCAAAAATTCTAAAATAAATTGCTGGACGTGAGGAATTTATATATTAATCGTATGAAAAAATAATTAATTAAATAGCACTCTTCAAATAAAAATTACAGCAGTTCTCGTGAGCGCTAAAGTTTCTGTTTTCTTACAGCAAGTTCAACAAGACTTTCCCCAAATCTTCCCAACGGTTCTACTTGGAACAAACACTAATTAAACACAAAAAACACAAACAAAACAGAGGCTAAATAATTTATTTATTACTAAACAGGAGCAAAAGGCAAGGAATAAAAATAAAATTGGGTTGCCTCCCAACAAGCGCTATCGTTTAACGCCCCTAGCTAGGCATAAAAGCGAGGATAGATCTAGGTATTGCCATCTTTGGTAGGCAATTCTTCAATTAGGCAGCTACCATCTTTAGGAATTTCTTTCTTTTTATTAATTATCAAACTTCTAGGCACAAGATCGAAAAATTCATTTGTAATAAATGGTTCCTTAATGATAGCAAAAGGATTGGGACGAACACTTATAGATTTAAGATCCGTAGTTTCCTTACTAGATGATTCACCCTTATTTTTAGGAACATACATAAGCTTGGCAATTTTAGTAGGAGGACTTGGAGTATTCTTTACGGAAGAAAAGGCGGTTCCCAAGTTTGTAATGATACCCTCAAGTTTATCAATTCTAGTAGAATCTAAGTTCATTCTCTCATTAACTATGGGTTCTTTTTCCTTAATATTTTTCAAAGTCATTCCTAACTTAGATCCATATTGAGTAGTTTGATTGTGGATCTTTTTATCTAGATTTTCAATTGATTCAACAGTAGCAACTTTATTTTAGATAATTTCAAGTCTTTGCATAACATGCTCCAAAGTTAACGTGGTTCCATTAACCAAAAGAGGTGGTGAGCCAAATAAATTTAGCATAGCATTATAAGAATCAAAAGTATGGCTACCCAAGAAGTTCCCTCCGGTAATGGTATCGAGGATATATCTATACCAAGGATTAACACCTACATAAAAATTGCGGAGAATAACTAAGGTAGATTGCTTTCTGGTAGATCTATTTTGAGCATTGCAAATTCTATACCAAGCATCTTTTAGATTTTCTCCCTCCCTTTGTTTAAAATTTAGAACTTCACTCTCGGGGGACAACGGAGAAGATATGAGACTAGTCATGACGACAAGCAAACAAACTAGCACACGAGCAAACAAGAGGCAAATAGAGAGGGAGGATAGAGAGAGAGGGCGAATAAAACGGCAAGGGTGAATTGGGGGGAGAGGAAAACGAGAGGCAAATGGCAAATAATGTAACACTAGAGATAGGGATTGTGATGGGTACTTGGTATGTTGACTTTTTGCGTAGACTCCTCGGCAACGGCGCCAGAAATCCTTTTTGCTATGTCTTGAGCTTGCATTGGTTTTCCCCAAAGAGGAAGGGATGCTGCAGCAGAGTAGCGTAAGTATTTCCCTCGGTTTTGAGAACCAAGGTATCTATCCAGTAGGAGCCCACGCTCAAGTCCCTCGTACCTGCACAAAGCGATAGCTACTCGCAACCAACGCGATTAGGGGTTGTCAAGCCCTTCACGTTCACTTATGAGAGTGAGATCTGATAGATATAATATTTTTGGTATTTTTGGTATAAAGATGCAAATTAAAAAGTAAAGGCAAAGTAAAAAAGCAAAGCAAGATTAAAGTGATGGAGATTGATATGATGAGAATAGACCTGGGGGCCATAGGTTTCAATAGTGGCTTCTCTCAAGAGCATAAGTATGTTGAAAATATGACCTAGAGGCAATAATAAAAGCATTATTATTATTATATTTCTCTTTTTCATGATAATTGTCTTTATTCATGCTATAATTGTGTTTATCCGGAAATCGTAATACATGTGTGAATAACAGACACCAACATGTCCCTAGTAAACCTCTAGTTGACTAGCTCGTTGATCAACAGATAGTCATGGTTTCCTGACTATGGACATTGGATGTCATTGATAACGAGATCACATCATTAGGAGAATGATGTGATGGACAAGACCCAATCCTAAACTTAGCACAAGATCGTATAGTTCGTTTGCTAGAGTTTTTCCAATGTCAAGTATCTTTTCCTTAGACCATGAGATCGTGTAACTCCCGGATACCGTAGGAATGCTTTGGGTATACCAAACGTCACAACGTAACTGGGTGACTATAAAGGTAGACTACGGGTATCTCCAAAAGTGTCTGTTGGGTTGACATGGATCAAGACTGGGATTTGTCACTCCGTATGACGGAGAGGTATCACTGGGCCCACTCGGTAATGCATCATCATAATGAGCTCAAAGTGACCAAGTGTCTGGTCACGGGATCATGCATTACGGTACGAGTAAAGTGACTTGCCGGTAACGAGATTGAACGAGGTATTGGGATACCGACGATCGAATCTCGGGCAAGTAACATATCGATTGACAAAGGGAATTGCATACGGGGTTGATTGAATCCTCGACATCGTGGTTCATCCGATGAGATCATCGTGGAGCATGTGGGAGCCAACATGGGTATCCAGATCCTGCTGTTGGTTATTGATCGGAGAGTCGTCTCGGTCATGTCTGCTTGTCTCCCGAACCCGTAGGGTCTACACACTTAAGGTTCGGTGACGCTAGGGTTGTGAAGATATGTATATGCAGTAACCCGAATGTTGTTCGGAGTCTCGGATGAGATCCCGGACATCACGAGGAGTTCCGGAATGGTCCGGAGGTAAAGAATTATATATAGGAAGTGCTGTTTCGGCCATCGGGACAAGTTTCGCGGTTATCGGTATTGTACCGGGACCACCGGAGGGGTCCCGGGGGCCCACCGGGTGGGGCCACCTGTCCCGGGGGGCCACATGGGCTGTAGGGGGTGCGCCTTGGCCTAGATGGGCCAAGGGCACCAGCCCCAAAAGCCCATGCGCCTAGGGTTCCACTTAAGGGAAGAGTCCCAATGGTGGAAGGCACCTCTAGGTGCCTTGGGGGGGAGGGAAACCTCCCCTTGGCTGCCGCACCTAGGAGATTGGATCTCCTAGACTGGCGCACCACCCCCCTTGGCCCTCCTATATATAGTGGGGGAGAGGAGGGACTTCATACACCAGCCCCTGGCGCCTCCCTCTCTCCCCGTTACGTCTCTCTCTCGTAGTATAGGCGAAGCCCTGCTACTGTGACGCCCTGCATCCACCACCACGCCGTCGTGCTGCTGGATCTTCATCAACCTCTCCTTCCCTTGCTGGATCAAGAAGGAGGAGACGTCTCCCGTCCCGTACGTGTGTTGAACGCGGAGGTGCCGTCCGTTCGGCGCTTGGTCATCGGTGATTTGGATCACGTCGTGTTCGACTACATCATCACCGTTCTTTGAACGCTTCCGCGCGATCTACAAAGGTATGTAGATGCATCCCTGACTCGTTGCTAGATGAACTCTAGATGGATCTTGGTGAGAGTAGGAAAATTTTTGTTTTCTGCAACGTTCCCCAACAGTGGCATCATGAGCTAGGTCTATGCGTAGTTCTCTATGCACGAGTAGAACACAATTTGTTGTGGGCGTATTTGTCAACTTTCTTGCCGCTACTAGTCTTACTTGCTTCACGGTATTGTGGGATGAAGCGGCCCGGACCAACCTTACACGTACGCTTACGTGAGACCGTTCCACCGACTAACATGCACTAGTTGCATAAGGTGGCTGGCGGGTGTCTGTCTCTCCCACTTTAGTTGGAGCGGATTCGATGAACAGGGTCCTTATGAAGGGTAAATAGAAGTTGACAAATCACGTTGTGGCTTTAACGTAGGTAAGAAGACGTTCTTGCTAGAACCCTAATTCAGCCACGTAAACTTGCAACAACAATTAGAGGACGTCTAACTTGTTTTTGCAGCAAGTGGTTTGTGATATGATATGGCCAAAGTTGTGATGAATGATGAATGATCTATATGTGATGTATGAGATGTTCATGCTATTGTAATAGGAATCACGACTTGCATGTCGATGAGTATGACAACCGGCAGGAGCCATAGGAGTTGTCTTTATTCTTTTATATGACCTGCGTGTCATCGAGAAACGCCATGTAAATTACTTTACTTTATTGCTAAACGCGTTAGCCATAGTAGTAGAAGTAATAGTTGGCGAGCAACTTCATGGAGACACGATGATGGAGATCATGATGATGGAGATCATGGTGTCAAGCCGGTGACAAGATGATCATGGAGCCCCAAGATGGAGATCAAAGGAGCTATGTGATATTGGCCATATCATGTCACGTTTATTATTTGATTGCATGTGATGTTTATCATGTTTTGCATCTTGTTTACTTAGAACGACGGTAGTAAATAATATGATCCCTCATAATAATTTCAAGAAGTGTTCCCCCTAACTGTGCACCGTTGCGACAGTTCGTTGTTTCAAAACACCACGTGATGATCGGGTGTTTTATTCAGTTCACATACAACGGGTGTAAGACAGATTTACACATGCAAACACTTAGGTTGACTTGACGAGCCTAGCATGTACAGACATGGCCTCGGAACACAGAAGACCGAAAGGTCGAGCATGAGTCGTATAGAAGATACGATCAACATGAAGATGTTCACCGATCCGGACATGTATCAAATTAGATGACTAGAGGGATGTCTAATCTAAGTGGGAGTTCATTAATATTGATTAGATGAACTTAATTATCATGAATTTAGTCTAAAATATTTTACAATATGTCTTGTAGATCAAATGGCCCACGTAGTCCTCAACTTCAACGCGTTCCTAGAGAAAACCAAGCTGAAAGACGATGGCAGCAACTATACGGACTGGGTCCGGGACCTGAGGATCATCCTCATAGCTGCCAAGAAAGATTATGTCCTACAAGCACCGCTAGGTGATCCACCCGTCCCACAGAACCAAGACGTTATGAACGCTTGGCAGACACGTGCTGATGACTACTCCCTCGTTCAGTGCGGCATGCTTTACAGCTTAGAGCCGGGGCTCCAAAAGCGTTTTGAGAGACATGGAGCATATGAGATGTTCGAAGAGCTGAAAATGGTTTTTCAAGCTCATGCCCGGATCGAGAGATATGAAGTCTCCGATAAGTTCTTCAGCTGTAAGATGGAGGAAAATAGTTCTGTCAGTGAGCACATACTCACTATGTCTGGGTTGCATAACCGCTTGTCTCAGCTGGGAGTTAACCTCCCGGATGATGCGGTCATTGACAGAATCCTCCAGTCGCTTCCACCAAGCTACAAGAGCTTTGTGATGAACTTCAACATGCAGGGGATGCAAAAGACCATTCCTGAGTTGTTCTCAATGCTGAAATCAGCGGAGGTAGAAGTCAAGAAGGAACATCAAGTGTTGATGGTCAATAAAACCACTAAGTTCAAGAAAGGCAAGGGTAAAAAGAACTTCAAGAAGGACGGCAAGGAGGGGCCGCGCCCGGCAAGCAAGCTGCCGGGAAGAAGCCAAAGAATGGACCCAAGCCCGAGACTGAGTGCTTTTATTGCAAGGGAAGCGGTCACTGGAAGCGGAACTGCCCTAAATACTTAGCAGACAAGAAGGCCGGCAAAACAAAAGGTATATGTGATATACATGTAATTGATGTGTACCTTACTAGTGTCCGTAGTAGCTCCTGGGTATTTGATACCGGTGCAGTTGCTCACATTTGTAACTCAAAGCAGGGGCTGCGGAATAAGCGGAAACTGGCAAAGGACGAGGTGACGATGCGCGTCGGGAATGGTTCCAAGGTCAATGTGATCGCCGTCGGCACGCTACCTCTATTACCTTCAGGATTAGTTTTAAACCTTAATAATTGTTATTTAGTGCCAGCTTTGAGCATGAACATTGTATCGGGATCTCGTTTAATTCGAGATGGCTACTCATTTAAATCCGAGAATAATGGTTGTTCTATTTATATGAGAGATATGTTTTATGGTCATGCTATGGTGAATGGTTTATTCTTTATGAATCTCGAACGTATACTACACATGTTCATAGTGTGAGTACCAAAAGATGTAAGGTGATAATGATAGTCCCACATACTTGTGGCACTGCCGCCTTGGTCACATAGGTGTCAAACGCATGAAGAAGCTCCATGCAGATGGACTTTTAGAGTCTTTGATTATGAATCATTTTACACGTGCGAACCATGCCTCATGGGTAAAATGACCAAGACTCCGTTCTCAGGAACAATGGAGCGAGCAACCAACTTATTGGAAATCATACATACTGATGTGTGCGGTCCAATGAGTGTTGAGGCTCGCGGTGGCTATCGTTATGTTCTCACCCTCACTGATGACTTGAGTAGATATGGGTATATGTCTACTTAATGAAACACAAATCTGAAACCTTTGAAAAGTTCAAGGAATTTCAGAGTGAGGTTGAGAATCAACGTGACAGGAAAATCAAGTTTCTACGATCAGATCGTGGAGGAGAATACTTGAGTCACGAATTTGGCACACACTTAAGAAAATGTGGAATAGTTTCACAACTCACGCCGCCTGGAACACCTCAGCGTAATGGTGTGTCCGAACGTCGTAATCGCACTCTATTAGATATGGTGCGATCTATGATGTCTCTTACCGATTTACCGCTATCCTTTTGGGGCTATGCTTTAGAGACTGCCGCATTCACTTTAAATAGGGCTCCGTCGAAATCCGTTGAGACGACACCGTATGAATTATGGTTTGGGAAGAAACCTAAGCTGTCGTTTCTAAAAGTTTGGGGATGCGATGCTTATGTCAAGAAACTTCAACCTGAAAAGCTCGAACCCAAGTCGGAAAAATGCGTCTTCATAGGATACCCAAAAGAAACTATTGGGTACACCTTCTACCTCAGATCCGAAGGCAAGATCTTTGTTGCCAAGAATGGGTCCTTTCTAGAGAAAGAGTTTCTCTCGAAAGAAGTAAGTGGGAGGAAAGTAGAGCTTGATGAAGTATTACCTCTTGAACCGGAAATGGCGCAACTCAAGAAAATGTTCCTGAGGTGCCTGCACCGACTAGAGAGGAAGTTAATGATAATGATCAAGATACTTCTGATCAAGCTCCTACTGAAATTCGAAGGTCCACAAGGACACGTTCCGCACCAGAGTGGTACGGCAACCCTGTCTTGGAAATCATGTTGTTAGACAAGGTGAACCTTCGAACTATGAAGAAGCGATGGCGGGCCCGGATTCCGACAAATGGCTAGAAGCCATGAAATCCGAGATAGGATCCATGTATGAAAACGAAGTATGGACTTTGACTGACTTGCCCGTTGAACGGCGAGCCATAGAAAATAAATGGATCTTTAAGAAGAAGACAGACGCGGATGGTAATGTGACCATCTATAAAGCTCGACTTGTCGCTAAGGGTTATCGACAAGTTCAAGGGGTTGACTACGATGAGACTTTCTCACCGGTAGCGAAGCTAAGTCCGTCCGAATCATGTTAGCAATTGCCGCATTCTACGATTATGAGATATGGCAAATGGACGTCAAAACGGCATTCCTTAATGGTTTCCTTAAGGAAGAATTGTATATGATGCAGCCGGAAGGTTTTGTCGATCCTAAGAATGCTGACAAGGTGTGCAAGCTCCAACGCTCGATTTATGGGCTGGTGCAAGCATCTCGGAGTTGGAACATTCGCTTTGATGAGATGATCAAAGCGTTTGGGTTTACGCAGACTTATGGAGAAGCCTGCGTTTACAAGAAAGTGAGTGGGAGCTCTGTAGCATTTCTCATATTATATGTAGATGACATACTATTGATGGGAAATGATATAGAACTCTTGGACAGCATCAAGGCCTACTTGAATAAGAGTTTTTCAATGAAGGACCTTGGAGAAGCTGCTTATATATTAGGCATCAAAATCTATAGAGATAGATCGAGACGCCTCATAGGTCTTTCACAAAGCACATACCTTGATAAGATATTGAAGAAGTTCAATATGGATCATCTAAGAAGGGGTTCTTGCCTGTGTTACAGTATGAAATTGAGCTCAGCTCAATGTCCCCACGGCAGAAGATATAGAAGAGATGAGCGTCATCCCCTATGCATCAGCCATAGGTTCTATTATGTATGCCATGCTGTGTACCAGACCTGATGTAAACCGTGCCGTAAGTTTGGTAAGTACCAAAGTAATCCCGGCAAGGAACACTGGACAGCGGTCAAGAATATCCTGAAGTACCTGAAAGGACTAAGGAAATGTTTCTCGTTTATGGAGGTGACGAAGAGCTCGTCGTAAAGGGTTACGTCGATGCTAGCTTCGACACAGATCTGGATGACTCTAAGTCACAAACCGGATACGTGTATATTTTGAATGGTGGGGCAGTAAGCTGGTGCAGTTGCAAGCAAAGCGTCGTGTGGCGGGATCTACATGTGAAGCGGAGTACATGGCAGCCTCGGAGGCAGCACATGAAGCAATCTGGTGAAGGAGTTCATCACGACCTAGGAGTCATACCCAATGCGTCGGGGCAATCAACTCTTCTGTGACAACACTGGAGCTATTGCTCTTGCCAAGGAGCCCAGGTTTCACAAGAAGACAGCACATCAAGCGTCGCTTCAACTCCATTCGTGAAAATGTTCAAGATGGAGACATAGAGATTTGTAAAGTACATACGGACCTGAATGTAGCAGATCCGTTGACTAAACCTCTCCCTAGAGCAAAACATGATCAACACCAGAATTCCATGGGTGTTCGATTCATCACAATGTAACTAGATTATTGACTCTAGTGCAAGTGGGAGATGTTGGAAATATGCCTAGAGGCAATAATAAAAGCTTATTATTATATTTCCTTGTTCATGATAATTGTCTTTTATTCATGCTATAATTGTGTTATCCGGAAATCGTAATACATGTGTGAATAACAGACACCAACATGTCCCTAGTAAGCCTCTAGTTGGCTAGCTCGTTGATCAACAGATAGTCATGGTTTCCTGACTATGGACATTGGATGTCATTGATAACGAGATCACATCATTAGGAGAATGATGTGATGGACAAGACCCAATCCTAAACATAGCACAAGATCGTATAGTTCGTTTGCTAGAGTTTTTCCAATGTCAAGTATCTTTTCCTTAGACCATGAGATCGTGTCACTCCCGGATACCGTAGGAGTGCTTTGGGTATACCAAACGTCACAACGTAACTGGGTGACTATAAAGGTAGACTACGGGTATCTCCGAAAGTGTCTGTTGGGTTGACATGGATCAAGACTGGGATTTGTCACTCCGTATGACGGAGAGGTATCACTGGGCCCACTCGGTAATGCATCATCATAATGAGCTCAAAGTGACCAAGTGTCTGGTCACGGGATCATGCATTACGGTACGAGTAAAGTGACTTGCCGGTAACGAGATTGAACGAGGCATTGGGATACCGACGATCGAATCTCGGGCAAGTAACATATCGATTGACAAAGGGAATTGCATACGGGGTTGATTGAATCCTCGACATCGTGGTTCATCCGATGAGATCATCGTGGAGAATGTGGGAGCCAACATGGGTATCCAGATCCCGCTGTTGGTTATTGACCGGAGAGTCGTCTCCGTCATGTCTGCTTGTCTCCCGAACCCGTAGGGTCTACACACTTAAGGTTCGGTGACGCTAGGGTTGTGAAGATATGTATATGCAGTAACCCGAATGTTGTTCGGAGTCCCGGATGAGATCCCGAACGTCACGAGGAGTTCCGGAATGGTCCGGAGGTAAAGAATTATATATAGGAAGTGCTGTTTCGGCCATCGGGACAAGTTTCGGGGTTATCGGTATTGTACCGGGACCACCGGAGGGGTCCCGGGGGCCCACCGGGTGGGGCCACCTGTCCCGGGGGGGCCACATGGGCTGTAGGGGGTGCGCCTTGGCCTAGATGGGCCAAGGGCACCAGCCCCAAAAGCCCATGCGCCTAGGGTTCCACTTAAGGGAAGAGTCCCAATGGTGGAAGGCACCTCTAGGTGCCTTGGGGGGGAGGGAAACCTCCCTTTGGCTGCCGCACCTAGGAGATTGGATCTCCTAGGCTGGCGCACCACCCCCCTTGGCCCTCCTATATATAGTGGGGGAGAGGAGGGACTTCATACACCAGCCCCTGGCGCCTCCCTCTCTCCCCGTTACGTCTCTCTCTCGTAGTATAGGCGAAGCCCTGCTACTGTGACGCCCTGCATCCACCACCACGCCGTCGTGCTGCTGGATCTTCATCAACCTCTCCTTCCCCCTTGCTGGATCAAGAAGGAGGAGACGTCTCCCGTCCCGTACGTGTGTTGAACGCGGAGGTGCCGTCCGTTCGGCGCTTGGTCATCGGTGATTTGGATCACGTCGTGTTCGACTACATCATCACCGTTCTTTGAACGCTTCCGCACGCGATCTACAAAGGTATGTAGATGCATCCGATGACTCGTTGCTATATGAACTCCTAGATGGATCTTGGTGAAACGAGTAGGAAAATTTTTGTTTTCTGCAACGTTCCCCAACAAAGTATTCTACGGTGGGTGAACAAATTACTATTGAGCAATTGACAGAATTGAGCATAGTTATGAGAATATCTAGGCATGATCATGTATATAGGCATCACGTCCGTGACAAGTAGATCGAAACGATTCTGCATCTACTACTATTACTCCACTCATCGACCGCTATCCAGCATGCATCTAGAGTATTAAGTTAAAAACAGAGTAACGCCTTAAGCAAGATGACACGATGTAGAGAGATAAATTCATGCAATATGAAATAAACCCCATCTTGTTATCCTCGATGGCAACGATACAATACGTGCCTTGCTGCCCCTTCCGTCACTGGGTAAGGACACTGCAAGATCAAACCCAAAGCTAAGCACTTCTCCCATGGCAAGAACTACCAATCTAGTTGGCCAAACCAAACGGATAATTCGAAGAGACTTGCAAAGATAACCAATCATACATAAAAGAATTCAGAGAAGATTCAAATATTATTCATAGATAGACTTGATCATAAACCCACAATTCATCGATCTCAACAAACACACCGCAAAAAGAAGATTACATCGAATAGATCTCCACAAGAGAGGGGGAGAACTTTGTATTGAGATTCAAAGAGAGAGAAGAAGCCATCTAGCTACTAACTATGGACCCGAAGGTCTGAGGTAAACTACTCCCACTTCATCGGAGAGGCTAGGATGATGTAGAAGCCCTCCGTGATGACGGCCCTCTTCCAGCGGAGCTCCGGAACAGGCCCCAAGGTGGGATCTCGTGGATACAGAAAGTTGCGGCGGTGGAATTAGGTTTTTGGCTCCTGTTCTGATCATTTGGGGGTACATGTGTATATATAGGAGGAAGAAGTACGCCAGAGGAGCAACGAGGGGCCCATGAGGCAGGGGGCGCGCCCTAGGGGGGTGCCCCCACCCTCGTGACCGCCTCTTTTGTTCCTTGGAGCAGGGTCCAAGTCTCCTGGATCACGTTCGGTGAGAAAATCACGTTCCCGAAGATTTTATTCCGTTTGGACTCCGTTTGATATTCCGTTTCTTCGAAATACTGAAATAGGCAAAAAAATAGCAATTCTGGGCTGGGCCTCCGGTTAATAGGTTAGTGCCAAAAATAATATAAAAGTGGAAAATAAAGCCCAATATAGTCCAAAACAGTAGATAATATAGCATGGAGCAATCAAAAATTATAGATACGTTGGAGACGTATCAGCCACTAAACGTCACAACGTAACTGGGTGATTATAAAGGTGCTCCACAGGTGTCTCTGAAGGTACTTGTTGGGTTGGCGTATTTCGAGATTAGGATTTGTCACTCCGATTGTCGGAGAGGTATCTCTGGGCCCACTCGGTGATGCACATCACTATAAGCCTTGCAAGCATTGCAACTAATGAGTTAGTTGCGGGATGATGTATTACGGAATGAGTAAAGAGACTTGCCGGTAACGAGATTGAACTAGGTATTGAGATACCGACGATCGAATCTCGGGCAAGTAACATAACGATGACAAAGGGAACAACCTATGTTGTTATGCGGTTTGACCGATAAAGATCTTCGTAGAATATGTAGGAGCCAATATGAGCATCCAGGTTCCGCTATTGGTTATTGACCGGAGACGTGTCTCGGTCATGTCTACATAGTTCTCGAACCCGTAGGGTCCGCACACTTAAAGTTCGATGACGGTTATATTATGAGTTTATGTGTTTTGATGTACCGAAGGTAGTTCGGAGTCCCGAATAAGATCGAGGACATGACGAGGAGTCTCGAAATGGTCGAGACATAAAGATCGATATATTGGACGACTATATTCGGACATCGGAAAGGTTCCGAGTGATTCGGGTATTTATCGGTGTACCAGGGAGTTACGGGAATTCGCCAGGGAGTGTATGGGCCTTATTGGGCTTTAGGGGAAAGAGAGAGAGGCAGGCCGCGCGCCCCCCCAAGGCCTAGTCCGAATTGGACTAGGGGGAAGGGTTGCGCCCCCTCCTTCCTTCTCTTCTCTTTTCCCTTTCCTTCTCTCCTACTCCTACTACTTGGAAGGGCTCCTAGTTCTACTAGGAAAGGGGGAATCCTACTCCCGGTGGGAGTAGGACACCCCTAGGGCGCGCCATAGAGAGGGCCGGCCCCTCCCCTCCTCCACTCCTTTATATACGTGGCCAGGGGGCACCCCATAGACACAACAATTGATCTCTTGATCTCTTAGCCCTGTGCGGTGCCCCCCTCCACCATAATCCACCTCGATCATATCGTAGCAGTGCTTAGGCGAAGCCCTGCGTTGGTAGAACATCATCTTCGTCACCACGTCGTCGTGCTGACGAAACTCTCCCTCAACACTCGGCTGGATCGGAGTTCGAGGGACATCATCGAGTTGAACGTGTGCAGAACGCGGAGGTGCCGTGCGTTCGGTACTTGATCGGTCGGATCGTGAAGACGTACGACTACATCAACCGCATTGTGCTAACACTTCCGCTTTCGGTCTACGAGGGTACGTGGACACACTCTCCCCTCTCGTTGCTATGCATCACCATGATCTTGCGTGTGCGTAGGAAAATTTTGAAATTACTACGTTCCCCAACAAGCACACCATCACCATTAAGGAATTCGAAACCCTCGTCACCGAGGAAAAGGAAAAATATGAAATCCTTGAGCGGAAAGTCTAATATGAGGAAGCATGAAATGATGAACTTTGCTTGAAAATTGGTGCAAACATTGTTGTTCATACTAAAGATCTTGCCTCGTTGAAAAATGCTATTGACTCTTGCGAAGAGTCGATGAATGTTAAAAGTAAGCTTGTGAAGTCTCATGCTTCTCTCTCTAAGGATTGTGAGCTCCTATCCGTGTCCCTCAAGACTAAGGAAGAAGAGCTCACCCTTCTTACAAAGAGTTTTAAGACGCTCAAGCTTACTTATCTTGAAACTCTAGCCAAGGCTTACTCTTCTCCTATTATCAATGTTGATGCTTGTACTACTAACTCTAGTAGTGATCTAGCATCTATTCTTGAGGAGAATCACTTTCTCAAGGCTCAAATCGAGAAAGGTCTCATGACATGTGCTCAAGGGAAAAGGAACCTTAATGAGGTATTGAGCCAACACAATGAGGTGTTTGCCAAAGAGGGGCTCGGTTTGACCCAAACACAAGCAAGAAGAAGACGTCCTCTCAAAAGTGCACCACCCCTCTAAAAGAAACTTTTGTATGAGAAGGGCACAAGGAGAAAGGTAAGGTTGTTAGTGGTAAGGCCACAAGGGGCATGCCCACTCTCAACAAGCCTAAAGAGCTCATGCCTCCATCCTATGTACTTCGTAAGACTAAGGATGGAGAAGTTTATTCTAAGTTTGTTGGTCCTCGAAATGCATTCCGATTTTATGCTATTTGGGTCCCTAAGACCCTTATGACTAACTTGAGAGCTCCCATTGCAAAATGGGTGCCTCTAACGAAGTCATAATTGTGTGTAGGTTGCTTTCTCCGGTGGAGTAAAATGGGTGAATGACAGTGGATGTACCAATCATATGACCGGAGATAGAAAATTTCTCTACGATTTCATGGAAGCTATTCGACCATTTATGAGCATTATGTTTGGTGGAGGATCAAAAGGACAGGTACTCGGGTTGGGCAAGGTGGCTATCACAAATGACATGTCTCTTGCAAATGTCATGCTTGTCCAATCCCTTAAATACCATTTGCTTTCTGTTCGCCAATTGGCTTCTGTTGGTTATGATACACTCTTTGGACTAACGGATGTGAAAGTCTTTAAGAGAGATACTCTCGAAGTGGCCTTTGTTGGAGAGTTGGATGGAAAACTTTACACGGTTGATTTCTCCAAAGAGAGCATATTCCATGCAAGTTGTCTAATGGCCAAGGCCGACAAGGGGTGGCTATTGCATCGCCGGCTAGCCCATGTCGGCATGAGAAATCTTCAAGATCTCTTAAAGGGTAATCACATCCTTGGACAAACCAATGTCTCTTTTGAGAAAGATCGTGTGTGTAGTTCATGCATAGCCGGGAAGCAACATCAATCAAAGCACCCACCCAAGAATAGTGCCTACTTGAAGGCCTTTGGAGCTCCTTCATGTGGATCTTTTTGGGCCTCCTTCATGGGATAGTCTTGGTGGAAAAAAGTATGGGATTGTCATTGTTGATGATTACTCAAGATATACATGGGTCTTCTTCCTCAAGTCCAAGGACGAGACGAAGATCACCTTCATTGATTTTGCCAAGCAAGCACAACGCAAGTTTGACAAAGAAATCTTGGCAATAAGAAGTGATAATGGCTCTGAGTTCAAGAACTACACCTTGGAAGAATTTCTTAGTGATGAAGGGATTGAGCATCAATATTCATCTCCATACACTCCCCAACAAAATGGTGTAGCAGAAAGGAAGAACCGCACACTTGTGGAGATGGCAAGGTCCATGTTGGATGAATACAAGTCGCCACATAGTTTCTGGGCCGAGGCTGTCAACACCGCATGCCATGCATCAAACCGGCTCTTCCTCCGCGCTATATTGGAAAAAGACTCCATATGATCTCCTAACTGGGAAGCCGATTGTCAAGTACTTTCGTGTATTTGGGTGCAAATGTTTCATCCTCAACAAAAGAGAACGGTTAGGAAAATTTCAATCCAAAACCATTGAGGGCATATTTGTTGGCTATGGATCAAACTCTCACGCCTATAGAGTCTACAACAAATCCAATGGATGTGTTGTAGAAACTTGTGACGTGGTGTTTGATGAATTTAATGGCTCCCATGGGGAGCAAGTTGATCTAAGTGATGTAGGTGAAGAAGATTCTTCTCAAGATATCTTGGACATGGGTGTTGGTGCACTTCTTCCAATGGAACAAGAACCTCATGATGATGAAGAAGAAGATGGAAGCTTCACGCATCATCAAACTACTTCAACACCCATACCACCACAAGCTCCTATTGCTCAACCAATGCCCGTAGACCAAGTACAAGATGATGATCAAGTTCCTCTTCATGATAATCATCAAGAACAAGATCATCCTCAAGGGCAAGAGCAATAAAGTGCAATCATTAATGACGAACCTTAACAAATGCAATATGAAGAAGAAAATCTTCCACCACACACTAATGATCCATATGTTGAGGATGTGGATGATGGACATGAAGTTGAACCCCGTGAAACCCTCACCTCTATCATGCCTCGAGTGGCCGGTCGTGTTGATGTTGACAAAATTCTCACCGGCATATCGCAAGGTAGAGTCACTCGTAAACATTTGACAAAATTTTGTGCTCACTTCTCGTTTGTGTCTAGTGTTGAGCCTCTCAAGGTACAAGACGCATTGATGGACAATGATTAGCTCGTTGCTATGCAAGAAGAGTTGAATAGTTTTGAACGCAATCAAGTGTGGTCATTAGTCGAGAGGCCAACTACCGAGCACGACGTCATTGGAACAAAATGGATTTTCAAGAACAAGCAAGATGAGAATGGTGTGATCATCCGTAACAAGGCAAGGTTAGTGGCACAAGGGTACTCACAAGTTGAAGGTTTGGAATTTGGTGAGACCTTTGCATCTTGAATTCATTCGCATCTTACTTGCTTGTGCTGCTTTCAATGGTTTTACATTACATCAAATGGATGCGAAGAGTGCTTTCCTTAACGGTCCTCTACAAGAAGAAGTATACATATCACAACCGCCTGGGTTCGTTGATCCCGATCACAAAGACTATGTGTATAAACTTCATAAGGCTTTGTATGGCCTCAAACAAGCACCCCGTGCTTGGTATGATCATCTTAAGAAGTGTTTACTCGATGATGGTTTTGTGAGAGGGGTGATCGATCCCACTCTTTTTACTAAGAGGGACAAGGGTGATTTGTTCTTATGCCAAATCTATGTAGATGATATCATTTTTGGTTCTCCTAACATTCATTTGTGCAAGAAGTTTGCGGCTTCCATGACCAAGAATTTTGAAATGTCACTCAATGCGGATTTGAAGTTCTTCCTCGGATTTCAAATTCAACAATTTCAAGAAGGGATTTTCTTGTCTTAAGAAAAATACCTCAAGGATATCCTAGAGAAGTTTGGCATGTCTGATGCTAGTCCATGTAAGACACCCATGCCAACCAAAATTGTACTCACTGAAGACACAAATGGTATTCCTTTCGACCCATCTATTTACCTCTCTATGATTGGTTCTTTGCTTTATCTTTGTGCATCTAGACCAGACATCATGTTTATTGTATGCATGTGTGCTAGATTTCAAGCTTTCCCTCGGTAAAGTCATCATAAGGCGGTTAAGCATATTCTTAGATACCTTGTTCACACCCCAAAGTTGGGTCTATGGTACCCCAAGGATGCTAAGTTTGATCTCATTGGGTACACATATGCGGATTGGGCTGGAGACAAAGTGGATCGTAAGTCCACCTTGAAGAAACCAAATTTGTTGCCCTCTCCACCGCCGAAGCTGAATACATTGCAATCGCCAGTTGTGCAACTCAATTACTATGGATGAGGCAAACTTTGAAGGATTATGGTATCACCTATAGAAATGTGCCTCTTCTATGTGATAATGAAAGTGCCATCAATATTGCTGAGAATCCTAAAGATCATACCCGCACCAAGCACATTGATATTAGGTATCACTTCTTGAGAGATCATGTGGAGAAGCGGGATATTGACATTGCTCATGTTGGCATCGATATGCAACTTGCAGACATTTTCACCAAGCCATTGGATGAAGCAACCTTTTGTCAACTTAGGCGTGAACTTGGTATCTTGGAGCTTGACAATATTATGTGAAATCTAGTACCCAATCATGCATGAACTTAATGTCTTGTCTTGATGTAGGCATATATTTAGGGGGAGACACTCAACTCATGAGTACTCTCACCCTATGCAATGCATAAAAAGAACAAACACTCTCAAAGCTACCATGTTATTCTAACTACGGTGCTTTAAAATGATGGATCAGTGATTATGCACCCAAAGTTCAAATTCTTGCGGTGCCATGTCACGTATACTCAAACATGGGTTAGATCTGTGTGATCTATTTTTGTTGTTGTTGTTTTATTGGCATAGAATACTCACCGCTTGACATTATACTAATTCTTCTTACTCCATACTGAAATCATCGTTTGTACCCTCACACATGGGTTTGATCATCATTGTCATTATCTCCTACCTTTGTCATCATCTCCATTGTCTTTTACGGACAAATTTCTGTGTGTCGGTCGTCCGGTACTGTCCGGACGTCCGTAAAAAGCCTTCTGTTGCCCTCAGGCCGGTCGTCCGGTACTGTTCGGACGTCCGTAAAAATCCTTCTGTCGCTCTCTTCCGGACGTCTGGTCTATCTGGTCTTCCGTTAATTTTCACCTGGCCCAGGCACCGGACGTCCGTAGAACTCCGGTCGTCCGGCCTTTTCTCCGGCACATATATATAGCGCGGGGTGCGGTTCGGGTCAATTTACCCTAATCCTCGTTTGCTCCCCTCCTCAGTTCCCCACCGCCGCCGCCCCTGTCTCGCGGCTCCTCACCGCAGCTGCTCGCCGCTCGTGCCCCTCGCCGACGCCACACCGCTCGGGTCGCCCCAATCCCCGGCGCCGCCCACCGCCTGATTCGCTCCGGTCGCCGTCGGGGCTCCACACGTCCCCGTCGCATCTCCTCCTCGTCCGTTCGTCCTCCCAAGGTAGCACCTCCTCTTATTCTTCCTCATCCATCAAACTTCTTCGATCTATGACGGTGGATAAGTAATTTGTGTCTTCCTTCTCCTCTAGGTCGAGATGCCAAAGACCAAGCACTCCGCACGCAAGCAGGTCACCGGTGGGCCATCTCATCTGTCTCGTCGTGCTGGCTCCGATGATTCACAGGAACGGGCTCGTCCTCGGAAGCATGTCGCCCTCCCTCACAACTCGGCTAGCGACTCCTCATCGGAGGAATCCGACTATGAGGACGAGCTGGAAGATTTGGAGCAGCCCGAGTTCGTTGCTGTTCGCACCTCCGCACCCAAGCCGGGAACACGTCGGCCCACCTTCAAGCCTCCTCCACCTCCGGTACAACCTCAAGGTGATGCCCGTTGCATCTCTCTTGAACCTCCTCTTCCTCTCGACCGCAAAATTAAATGATTCAACGAGGTTCCTATTGCTTCATATCTGAAGTTGCGTCGTGATGTTGATGAATTTACGGTTGCTTGCGACTCTCGGGACAATCATTTTCGCACTAATGTCCAAGCAGACATCTTTTCCACTGTCATCATTCCTAAGGATCTTTCTGTGCATCTGTGCATTGATTTAAAGCATATTCGTACTCATCCAGAGAAATATTTCGGGGCTATTGAGCTCATTGAGTCGTCCAATCTTGCTGCTCCATTTGCATTTCAGCATGACTTTAACCAAGCCGCCATTCATCAATTCTATGCCACATGTTTATTCGGTCCAAATAGCACTGTTACTCGGATGACCTCAGACACAAAGCTCACGACTTCGTATTCGCAATTTGTTGCTGCCCTTGGTTTTCCTGACATCGGGTTCAAAATTCACAAAGATGACCCCGAACATAGGCCCAAGGGCATTGATGTATGTGCTGATCTTCTCAAACCCATAGAAGATATGACTGATGAGGAGAAACAGAAGGACCTTAACCAAGTCTCCATTTGGCGCTCTCCTTTCTTCATTATCTATCAATGTGTCATTCGCACCATTTATCCCAAGATGGGTGACAAGGGCTCTTGCAGTAGCTACTGCATCGATCTCATGCATCGCCTATATGCGGCTCCCAAAGGGAAGATCAATGTCCCTCATTTTCTGTGGCATGAAATTCGCCTCGCTTCTCTCCGGCACAAGCGGGCCTTTCCTCATGCTCCCTTTCTTCAGGCATTCATCGAGAGTGTGGCTCCGTTCCCTATTGTCCGCACTCATTTGCATGAGCGATGGGTCATTCCCGCACACATGGCGGATCATTATGTTCCCAAGGACTCTTCCTCTTCTGCTCATCCGTGCCGCACTGCTGCTAGCATTCCTCGTTCTGCTCCTACTGCTCCCTCCGGATCTGCACCATTTGGTCGCATTGCTCGCTTTCTTGGGAAGACTCACTCTGTCTTGATGAAGGCTGTTACCTTTAACTGCTCCCAAAATCACGATGTTGTCACTCGCCTGATCACCTCCAAGAATGCTCTGAAGGCTCGTCTGAGAGACTCTGGAGTTTTCGATGTGAGTGATGATGACCGTCTTCCTGATGCTCCCTCTTCTGACTTTGGATTTCCTTCGGGTCCTGAGTGGTCTAATTTCTTTGGCGAGGCCGGTGGCAGTGGTGCTCATGATGACCATGATGATGATGGGTTTCTGATGATGATGATACTATTCTGTTTGCTCCTCTTGGCCCCTTTTTGGGTACTTGATGCCAAGGGGGAGTAAGCACTTATCCTCTTAGTACTGTAATATGTGATATTAGCTTGTATCGAACTATGTTATGTATTGTACCATGAACCTTGTTATGACTATTGTTGCTTTATGTTCTATGATGTGAGTGATGAACCTATTTATGGTATTATGGTATCATGTGTTACTTGAGATTTGGGTATTTTGGTATCACACTGAGGGGGAGCTCCTCTCATGCTTATTTGTAATTGTGGACATAGTTAGGGGGAGCTCCGCAACAAATCTTTTCGATATTCAAAGTTTATATATATATATTATTGAGAAGTGCATGTATGTTGTCATCAACTACCAAAAAGGGGGAGATTGAAAGTGCAATCATGCCCTTAATCTTATTTTGATGTTGATGGCAACATGCATATAAGGGACTAATCATGTTTATCAAGTACATCTCAGGATTAAGTCTCAAGGACGTGTGCGGATCATAACTAGGGACAAATGCATATTATTCAAGATCAGAGATGCAAGAAAATAGCTCTGGCTTTTTTCTTTTCTTTCTTATTTGCGGCTTTGTTTCATGAGTATAGGGATCCCGCACTATTAAGAGGGATCGTTGGATCTAGTGAAAGATTTGCTCAAAACCCACCAACTCCATCTTTCACCACACGTCAGGTACTCTACGGACATCTGATCCCTCATAGATGACCGGACTTCCGGCTCTCCACGGACGTCCGATGTTTCTTCACAGTACGATATTTGCGGATATCTGAGCTTCTCTGGACGTCCGGTCGTCGTTTTCCTCCGGAGGTCCGACACTTTCTCAACAGAACATTATTTACAGATTTTTAGTCATCTTCGGACGTCCGGACACCGGACGACCGGCACGTTTCGGACGTCCGATGGCTGTGTGCTGATTCGTGGCCTATGGATTTCCAGCGACCGAATGACCGATGGCTGTCGGATGTCCAGACCTATCTGTGCCACTGGACGTCCGGTCCTATCCGGACGTCCTACCTCTACAGTGCACTTAAGTGGCTCAAACGGTTACTTTTCCACTTCCACTATATATAGCCTTCTCCCCCCCACGGGATAAGGTTGACCATTCACTTTGAACTTGCTAAGAACATTTCACTCTCTCTCTCTCACTCCTGCACACCATATCCCAGATCCCCAAGGGATTTGAGAGCATTTGAGAGAAGTTGTCCGATCAAGTGATAGATCCACTCCTTCCCCTTCTTTGCACCAAAGGAATTCGTGATTTGAGCAAGTCTTGAGCTTTTCCCATCATTCTTGTTACTCTTGGAGGTTGGAGACTCCTAGGCGGTAGGAGTCTTTCGCAGAGGAATCGACCATTGTGATTACCCCCGAAAAAGTTTGTGAGGGTTTGGAGACCACCCCAAGGTCTACCCCTAGTGGTTGAGAAACGCCTTCATGGTGTTGTCTCAAAGGGAGAATAGGGTGAGCCTTCGTGGCGTTGGTGTGCCTTCGTGGTAACATCCACCTCTCTAATGGTGATGTAGCTTCCCTCCAAGTAAGTGAACATCGGCATACATCCTCGTCTCCCGGAGTTGCGGTTGTTCCTAACCCTAACGCTCTACTTGTGGTTACTTAGCTCTTAGCACTTACTTATATCATATTGTGTTTGCTTACTTACATACTTGTGTTACTTGTTTATCTTGCTTAGCTCTTAGCATCACTTGCAATTGTTAGGCTCACTTTCATATTCCGCATTATTGCCTAAAATTGCTGAGTAATAATTAAAATTTGTAGTTGTACCTATTCACCCCCCTCTAGGTCCATCTTGATCCTTTTAGTGGCCAATCAGGACTGCTAGGTGAGAACATTGCATTCTCCTAGGAGGAGGCACGCCATAAGAAATTGCAACAGAAGAAGGATTATCACAAGAGGGACGCCGAGGTCGATGAGCTATTCGACCAACTCGAGATGGACCTCACTGATGGCGAGGAGGAGCAGGTGAAGCCATGGAGTAGAGGCCAGTTCTTTTGGGGCTTATGGTTGGCTGTGAGAATAAGTTGCCCCCTCCCTAGCTTATTCTAAAAGCCCAATCTAAAATTTTAGAGAAGCCATTGCTCGAAGCCATTGCTTGTAGGGAAGCTCTTTCCCTAGCGAACAATCTCCTTCTTCACAATTTTATGGTGGCCACTGATTTGTAACATGTTGCTAATGATATACCGAAGGGCTGCAACGGGCGATCATGTCTGAAATCAAACTTTGAGCTTTGTATTTTAATTGTCTTTTATGTTTCGAGGGTCAACATTGAATATCAAAACTCATTCACTAGTTAAGTTTTCTCATTCGTTAAATCCAGGGAACCATGTATGCTTTGGCCAACCCCACGATCTTAGTTGTATCCCCCTTAGGATGTGAACTATGAGTAACAAAGCTTGGTTCTTCTAGAAAAACTAATTCAGGAGCACTCCCTCCGTAAATTAATATAAAAACATTTAGAGTAAATGCTCTTATATTAGTTTACGGAGGGAGTAGTTGTGTTGGTGCCATTGGGGAGAATATCAGGTAATACCATCACTTTGTATGCTTCCATGATACCAATTTAAAAATGTTAAATTTAAATGTTTCCAAAAATCTATGGGTTCCATTGTTTGTCTAGCCAGTACACAACTTCAAGCGCAAGTTCTGATCCAGCCCCGGGCGGACAAGACTTGCCTGCTCCCCCGGCGTGTGCCCATCCATGCTCCCGCGTACGTGGCTTGATTTGATTGAAAGAAGATAAGATCCGGCCCCACCCCCTTAAAATCAGAGAAGAAAATAATTAGATTAGAAAGAAAAGAGAAAAAAAAACAACCATAGAATAAAGTGAAAGCACGGATGGAAGCATGGGGAAGGATCACACAAGCCGGATCCGCCCCGGGCAGGCGGGCAACGTTCTGATATCTGAATGTCGCGACACCTCCTGGGCCCCACTACGATCCCCATCCCCACCCACTTTCCCCTTTCCAGTCAAAAACCCTCCCTCGCCACGCCCCAAGCAAGTCCCAACCCAGCCCCAATGGAGAACCCGCTGCTGGAGATGGTGATCAGAGGCCTGCCTCTCCTCGCCGACGACGTCGACCTCGCCCAGAGCCTCCTCGACCTCGTCCATGCCGAGATCGACCGGACCGAAGCCCGCCTCGGCGAGGTGGCGGCCCAGCTCGAGCAAATCCAGGGCCTGGCCTTGGAGTTGGAGGGAATGCGCCTGGCCCTCCCCGTGGCCACGGAGGAGCTGCTCGCGGCGAACGAGGCCAGATTCCACGCCCTCCTGCGCCAGCAGCGGCATCTCACCCAGGCCGTCCAAGTGCTCCTCGTCCTCCGGGCGGCCGCCTACACCAGGAGCCGCTCGCACCTCGTCCCCGGCGTGCTCCTCGCGGCCGCGTCGGCGGCGGTGGCGCCCGGGTTCAGGACCTTCGTCAGGTTCTCCGTCTTGGTGCTGGGTTTCCTCTTCGCTTCTGGGCGTGGTCGTGGAGGGTAATGTGGCTCCATAAGCGTACCTCACTTCGTACAATCGATGCCCGTTAATTCCACTTCCCTTGTCATGTTGTTTGCTCTGTTGGTGATACAGATCTGAGACATGGTAATTGCTGAATGCTGACACACACCATTCGAGGTTTTTGGGGGTTGGGAATTTTCTTTTGTTTGGTGGTGTTGGGGGTGGGTCGCCCATCATAAAGTTGCCGAAATTTCGATTATGGACAAAAAAGCATAAATTTCCGTTTAAATTTAAGTGGAATTCAAGCAATGTCTTGCGGGGATTTGAATCGTGTTCAATTTAACTTGAACTCACGTGTTACTTATTTTGTTTTAGCCGAAATGTCTATATTTTGGTACCCATGACTAGGACAACAGATCCAAGTGTTTCTTTTAGCATGGAGTACCAATTTTTTTGAGTGAAAAAACGTAAAATATCTGCCCAGCCCCAAAACAGTCAAATAATTCAAAATTTCAATGAAATTTTAAACCTTGGATGGGGCACTTGGTACGGATCGTCATGGGGCTAGTTGTCAGATCCGGAGATGGATATGACGACATCTTCGCCCGATTTGCAGAACCCTCGACCACTGATGTTTTTTATTATAAACTATGGACCCCGATAACTGCCACGCGTGTGGTGTATTGGATGGTTGTGCCGCACGTCCTGTGTGGCACGAAGACGACCCCGCCCACACGACCGCGTTCGGGCGCGTGCAGCCACAGCCCGCACGTTCGGTGCAGCGCGATCGCCCCGCACGAGCACGTCCGGGCGAGCGAGCACGCGGCCCGCACGACCCGTCTCGGCCGTCGCCCCTCCCCACCTGCGAGCCACACGCCCCGTGTGTCAGTAACCACGCGTCCCGCCGCGATTGACATGGTCCGGACCCTCTTCAGTTGCCATGTTGCTCAACTGCAGTTGCCATGTTGCTGAACTACAGTTGCCATGTCGGACAACTACAGTTGCCATGGTTGCTCAACTGCAGTTGCCGTCTTAGGTCAAGTGCCGGATGCCATTTTTGGGCAACTGCAGTTGTTGCCATATCGGACAACTACAGTTATCATGATTTTGGAAAACTTTAAGAGTTGCCACCTACTAACACTGGACAGTTGCCATGTAGCACTAAAAAACATGGCAAAAAACATGTTGCGGGTAAAAAGAGAGTTGCCATCTGCTTACAAGCACGCTAGGGTAGTTGCCATGTATCCTGCAAAACACATGGCAACTGATAGCTTTTGGTTGTGGGAGAGGAGACGGGAGGGTAGTTGCCATGTATCCTGCAAAACACATGGCAAACTGATGGCTTTTGATGTGTGGGAGAGGAGACGGGAGGGCAGTTGCCATGTATCCTGCAAAATACATGGCAAATTGATGGCTTTTGGTGTGTGGGAGAGGAGACGGGAGGGCAGTTGCCATGTATCCTGCAAAACACATGGCAACTGATGGCTTTTGGTGTGTGGGAGAGGAGACGGGCATGTGGGTGACGGTGGTATCTTTAGGAGTTGCCACCTACTAACACTAGACAGTTGCCATGTAACGCTGCAAAACAGACGTGGCAATAATAACATGTTCGGGTAAAAAGAGAGTTGCCATATGCTTACAATCACAAATAGGGCAGTTGCCATGTACCCTTCAAAAACATGGCAAATGACAGCTTAGGTGTGGGAGAGTGGGTGAATGGCAGTCGTGACAGATGGGAAACAGGAGTGGTGCGTGGCGTGCGGGCGCGACAGCAGTTCCATCGCACGCCCCGACTGGCGAACGTTGGCCGCGGAGAGAAAACAGGCGTGTGGGCAAACTCCCCCACATGCCACACACACGAGTGGTCCTACGTGGCACATAAAATCAATCTTTTTATGCCAAAATTCGTGCAAAAGACGTTGGACGGTGATGTGGGCGTGTGGGCGAGTTGGGTAACGCCCACACGTGTGGGCGTTAACATTTCCGTAAACTATACCTTTTTTACTAATAATACAGAAAATACAACTAAAAGAACCAAAGGTTCCATATATACCTCCTTATTCCCCGGGGGGTAGCTTATAGGCTCAGGACGGTTAACAATAGTAAGAGACAAGTCCCGTTAAGCTGAGTTACATGATGATAAACACTAATACTGACAACAAGTGAAATGGTATGTCCCATGTTGATCCTGGCTGCTTGCACCTCATATTCACCCCGAGTCGTAGGATCGTCCTAGTGGCCCGCCGAAATGGTATCATGATTTAAGTGAAGAATCGAACACAAGTAGTTCAGTTTTCTGAATCCTGAAACTAGTCCCCACTCCCCGTCCGAACCTTCACTAAATGCAAGTAGTTGAGTTTGGTTTGCAAGTGTCTGCCTGCATAAGAGCGGCCTTTTGTAATGCTGGAGTTCTTGTTGGCTTACATCTACCGACTGGATTATCCAATTTAGTCTTTCGTGTTATGGGGGCACATGTATCTGGTTTCAAGTAGTAACCACTCTTCTGTGTAACATTGTGGAAAATTAAGCCTCCTTCACTAAACATGTTCCCTCAGACTCCAAACTCCACAGAGTCCTGAATGTGCCGAACAGAGTCTCACAAGAGTATATCCAGAACTGCTTGGCATCAAATCAACTTTCATCTTCCTCAAGATTAAAATAAAATCAACTCTCCCTACTCACCAGACATTCTCGGTTTCATCAATTTAGAACTAGACATTCTCGCAAGGAAAAAAAGAACTTCACTTGTCAGAGCACGGCCGTTTCGGAAAACCCTTTGACATCACCGTTTGGGTCCCTGATCAACTTCCTTCACAAGTTGAGCCGAGCAGAGCACTGTGAAAGCGTGACACCTCGGCCCCACTGCCCACCATCCACTTTCCCCTTTCCAGTCCAAAAACCCCAGCCCAGCCCAGGCACGCCACGCCTGAAAACCCCACGGCGCCGCCCGCCCCAACGCCGATGGAGAACCCGCTGGTGCCGGCGGTGCTCGACAACCTGCCCCTCCTCTTCGACAACCCCGACCTGGCCGACACCCTCCTCCACCGCGCCTTTGCAGACCTCCGGCGGAACAACGTCCTCGCCTTGCAGGCAGCCGTCTGTCTCTTGCAAGGCCTGCGCTTGGAGGCCGAGCTCCGGACCCTCCCCGCGCCCACGGAAGATCAGAGGCTCGAGCGCGCCGCTGTCAGCGCGGTGCTTGATGCGCTCGTGGCCAGCCTCGAGTCCCTCTCGGAGGAGCAGTGGACGCTCATCCGGCTCGTCGGGCTGCTCTTCGTGGTCCGGGCGGCCGCCTCCGCCATGAGCCGCGCGCACCTCCTCCCCGGCCTGCTCCTCGCGGCCGTCTCGGCGGCTGTGGTCGTGTACGTCTCGACGAGCGGCGCCGTGGTGCCGGGGTTCAGGAGCTTCGTCCGCTTCTCCCTCCTGATGCTGGGTTTCCTCTTCGGCTCCGATCGGCCTCGTGCTCCTGGACGTGGTGGGTAAATGTTGTTTCCTCAGAAAGAAAGGCAGGGCCTTGAAACGTCGTAGAGTAGTTAATCTCGTCTAATGGGTCGTTTCGTTAGTTTCATTTGCCTCATCTTGTTACAAGCTCCGTTGCTAATGGTAAAATAGACATCTGAGACATGTCAATTGCTGGCACACTCTGTTCAGAGAGGTGATGCTCCACTTGCCGTTCCTAAGATCTGTCTTCACAAGCTAGTTAACTTCGTGCTGTTTGTTAATTGCACTTTTCTCGTCGTGTTTGTTGGTCTGTCGAGAATGATAAGTGCAAATGTTGATACATACTACTTCCTCCGTTCCTAAATATAAATCTTTTTAGACATTTCAAATGGACTATAACTTACAAATGTATTGTAGACACATTTTAGAGTGTAGATTCACTCATTTTGCTCTGTATATAGTCATTTGTTAGAATCTCTAAAAAGACTTATATTTGGAAATGGAGGGTACAAGGTTCTATATTTTTAGGTTTGACGCCGGTAGATTAGTTTTTTCTAATAGAAGTGTGTTTTTTTAGGAACGCAAAATGGACGCGGACCCTCACACACACGTACAAACACCCACCCGTATGAATACGCTTATCACACATCTTATCCCTGAAGTATCGAAATTGATCAATCATGACAGGTCTGAAAGTTTTATTTATGTTTGACTTATTGTCCGACCAATATCTCACCACAAAAATGTACTCCCTCTGTCCTAAAATTATTGTCTTAGATTTGTCATATCTAGTCATGTTTTAGTGTTAAATGCATCTGTATCTAGACAAATTTAAGACAAGAATTTTCGGACGGATGTAATATTATGTTTGAATTTTACTCGAGCTCAGTTATCATTGAATTGTCACGTCAATTTCTCAAGTTTTTATGAATACTACCATACTTTAAGATGATTTTCCTACATATTTATATTCTTTGGTCAGTTTGTTTCTATGCACCATAAATCTGTATCTTCAAACCCTCTTAACTCCAGTAAATGGCCTCTCACCCAGAGAGCAGCGTTTTAGCTCCAAGGCACATGAGCCCAGAGTGAATAAAAAAACATTAAAAAAATTGCGGAGAAAGATGACCGTGTGCTTGATGTCCATGCTAAATTTTAGAGCATTTGGATGTCTGAGTCGCTCTTAGCAAAAAAGACAAATTCGAGGTCTGTTAAAAAGATTATTGTTTATGCACTGTTCGGACCCTATTTATTTTTTCGCTGAGAGCTACTGAGATGTCCAAATAATTTGAAATTTGGCACGCACCTCACGCACTCAATCATTTTAGATGCAAAAAAAATCATTTCTTTTTGAATTTTTAGTATTTGTTTTGAGTTTACTCATCACCGAGTGCAGATGAGCCCGAGCTCAAATTGGATATCCCCTCTCACCCACACCTGCTTTCTAAGCCCTACATTATTTTGGCAAACTCTCCTTCACCACTGCTCCGGCATGTCCACCTCATGATCCTAGAAATTGTAACAAGGTCTCCGCACTTTGTTACACCTCTTTTATTATTGTGCTTCGAGGTTGTCTCTGTTTCATCAACTGAAATGTTAGATATGAAATTATATGGTTTCTTACTTAGGGAACCTGGAGTCTCATAGGAGGGAATACATATGGTGTTGCAATGTATAAGTAACCCATCCTTAGCAAAGTATGTCTTCCATGGTACGACGAAGCATATTGAAATTGACATTCCATTTTGTTAGAGAGCATGTTACATAAATCTCTTGAAACTTAGTTTATTACTTCTAAGGTTCAAGTGGCCGACGGCTTCACCAAGGCATTACCTTTTTGTTTGCTTGAGAACTTCAACCAGAACCTCAACCTTTCCAAGTTGTGGATGAGAGGGGTTGTTAGAGATCGTAATTTTCACGTGTAACAACCAACTTGGATCAATATGGGACCATGTTGAGTTTCAACCCTGTTTTGTGTACATCTAATTGATCCCAAACAATATAAGGCTCGTCGTGATTGCCCCCTCCCCCCACTCTGAAGCAGGCTTTCGCCCCGCTATATAAATAAAGCAACCACCAGATCCATACAACAAGTTCAAGTGGCGCACCAGAAATAAAAATAGTCTGTTGGGGTATCAACACAAACACACGCAAAAACAACCATAAGAGAAAGGGGGAAGACCACCAAGTTGCCAGTAGCTCAGAAGGTCTATGGCGAAGCCACACATCGTGCGACAGTAGTCTCATGTCCATCATGTGGCGAAGCCGGTTGCGATCCCCGCTTTCTAGAGAGCGGGTGCTAGTGCTCCAAAAATGTAAGGAGTTTGAGGATAGTTAGAGGCCCATCTAAGAAAGAGCCGCCCAATAATCATCTTGTTACACATCGTCAACAGGGTCCAAGCTAGTGTTGCGAACATAAGCCAAAACGGGCATCTCCTTGTCCTGGTCTAGTTGGCAAGGGTTTAGAGGAACCGAGCCAGGTCCATGGCCTCCCAATCGGGCCCCAGAGCCTCACATATAAAGCTCCAACGGAATCTCACTATTGTGGATGAGAATAGGATGTGTGTTCCTATCTCTGAAACACCACGAAGGGGGCACAACCCATCCCCAGGACCATGTCACTTGATCACCTCCATCCTAGAGGGAGGCGATCCCGCAATAGCTGCCAAACAAAGATTTTGATATTGAGAGGCACATGCCCTGTCAATAACGGAAATGTCCAAAAAAGATACGATCGTCGACATAAGGCATGATAAATGGAGCCAAACAGAGAAGATCCACGAGAGGGCCAGCCACCAAGAAATGGTGTCCGGATAGTCCGCGGGCAACTACAAGATGGCACCCCGCAAGTTGGCCCACTCCTCGGTCTGCACGGGCCCAAATGCCCATCGAAAAAAATGTTCCAATGGTAATCGTGAGCCTCCATGGAAACTAACATCACCAGATCCGAGCGGATAGCAAACACGTTTGGGAACGTCGCATATAAAGTAGACCTTCCCACCCACGGGTTCAGCTAGAAGTGGGTCCCCTCTCCATTGCCAATGGAGAAGGAATCCCATTTTGAATCTTATGCTTGATCCGTTGTATGGATCGCCATAATTGAGAACTAGGAAAGGGTAACAACCAAAGGTGATATATGCCATTTTGGGGTGCTTCTATTACAAATGGAAACAAGGTGTAATCCATCTAAAACAAGGTGTAATCTTGATAAAAAATCAGTGAGAGAGGCCAAGCCTTCATGAATTTGTTGATATAGCATTTCAAAATAATATTTGCAATGTTACCAATCCCACAATGCAACAAGTTGACATCAATACAAATGAATTAAGCATGTGACCTCACACACATGGGTGAGATGAAGCAAAAAGTAGATATGATGGTATCTAGTAATTGCAGTTCATGTAATGAAGAACAACGATATTGCTATCCTATGGCTTCTCTAGTTTTTTTCCATGTCAGACAGGTAGGTAGACAATAACCTTATCTTTTGCCTAGATCATTTTTTCCCAGCTCAACAAATTTGTAGTACTTCTACAAGCACATCAAGACTATCAATGCTAGACCAATTTAACTAAATTGGAGTTCACGTGGGAAGATGATGTTGGGAAATGTATATTAGAAAAAAATACGGACCAAATCAAAGTTTCACTATGAAGATGCAAAGAGGTTTAGATATGATATTTACCAACTATGAAGCGGAGATAAGTTTTGGTGAAAATGTTTGTGCAGATTCCCGCATCTAGGATTAAACCTCCCAACCCTGAGAATTATTTCTCCCATTCAAGTATCGAAGGAATGATCCCTTTGTCGATCCAACAGGGCTTCGCCATCTAGAATGAAGAAGTACCAGAGACTAGAGGCGGTGGTGGAGCAGCCTCGCGGTAGAGAGATATTATCCGAGAAAGAGAGAGAGAGAGAGAGCGGGCGCAACCTTTCAAGCACGAAGTTGTGTTTGGAGGACTGCCCCTCCTTAAGTATATATAGGCACATGAGGGGCTGCCTTGGAGCAAGGGATCCCTTTTCCCTAGGGCCGACTGCACCATGAGGGGTGCACCCCAAAACCATTGTCGCCGCCCCTGGCTTGGCCCCCAATCCATGTGGGCGTATGCCCCACTTTGGACCCTCTCTAGACTATGTGGCTACCCCCACCTGGGCCTGTCTAAGGGAACAACCCGTGGATCCTTCCAGAACTTTCCAGAACGTTCCAAAATATTCTAGAAGCTTCCCGAACCTTCCAGTGCCTTTTAGGGTCCTCCGGGACATTCCTGGGTTTCTAAATTTTTTCATTTTTCTCCAAAACCCTTCTGATTTTCTCTCAGAAACATTTTAAATCTTTTCGGTGTATTTCTGTCGTGCTCCTAACACTTCTATGTTGGAAGTATGCCCTAGAGGAAATAATAATGTATTATTATATTTCTATGTTCATAATTAAGAGTTTATATTCTATGTTGTAACTGTTATGATCTTGGAATATGTGATTCGGTGGAAAACTCATATGCACGTGTAGAACGATAAACGGTAAAATAAGATTCCTAGTCTCGCCTCTAAGACTAGCTCAAGTGTTGTTGGTGATCATGTTTTCTGGATTTTAGGATATCGTTAAGTGTAATGATAGTCCTAAAACAACATTGAGAGTATGATGTTGGAAGAACGGTCATATTGAATCGACCCAAGATTGTTTGTCATACTTTGAGATGATATCATCACAAGTCCATTGTTATAACACGGAGTGTTAGCATGTGTTTTAGTTCCTTAGACCATGAGAGCATTGTAGTCACTTCTTAACATACGATGAACTGTGGGGTTGCTCAAACGTCCTCTGTAACTAGGTGATCATAATGACAACTTACATGTTAAATGGAAAGTTTGACAAGGGACTAGATAGCTTGAGAGTGAAATTTGCTCCTCCGACAATGGAGAGATCTTATCAGGGCCCTCTCAGTATGAAAACATCTATCATCATCTGGCCAGACATTGGTGACTACATCACGGGGATGCCGGAACATATCAATGAGAAAGAAGAACAAAACTGGCAACAAGGAGACCGATGTAGTAAGCATGTGTATGACTCAAGAGGATACTGACACATCTCACCTTGGGGTTTGTACAGTATCACGAAGCAAAGGGAACATCACACAATAACCAAAGGTTCACTCGAATGGCATTCATGTATTCATAGGGATCGATGTAGACGTCCACACGGTTCCACCATCGGTCATTGAACGAAGGAGTTTCGTTCATGTCTATGTTTTACCGAACCTACAGAGTCACAAGCTTAAGGTAATCATGATTTGCTAAGTGTTAGTAGGACGAGGGTATCAAGGATTTATTTGTGCAATTATTTCATTAATATTCGGAATAATTTCGAGAGGAACCGAAAGCGTTCCAAGAATAATATGTTGGTGGAAAATGTTTCACGTGATGTTAAATTGATAATAAAAGGCTCTAGTAATTTTTAGGAGGCTTTTATATTTAATTTAATACCAAGGAGACTTAAAAGGCCAAGCGGTGGAGAGCTACTTGGGCCACTTGGGCCCAAATAGGTGGAGGCGCCCCATTCGTCCTTGTAGAAGTAAGGGGAGGCCGGATTGGAGGGGGATTATTCCCCTCCTTGGCCGACCAAAGGGGGGGTCATTCCCCTTGTGGCGCCCCTTATTGTGGATCTAAGACTGACAGTAGAATAGGGGGTAGGAATGAGGAGGCAAGATCCTAGCTATGGAGTAGTTGTACACACGAGTTTTACGAGTTCAGGCCCTTCTCGGAAGAAGTAACAACCCTACGTCTCGGTTCCCTGAGGCGGTCGACTGGATTATATGTGTGTGTGAGTTTACAAAAGATGTGAACCCTTGTGCCTGTGGAGGGGGTGGCTTATATAGAGTTCGCCAGGACCCCATCCAGCCCACGTTACAAAGGGTTTAAGATACATTAAAGGGGATACGTTATTGGTAATGCTAGTAAATAAAGAGACATAATGACCATTAAACTATGAGGTGATGTCCAACCATTGCAGTTCGGAGCGACCTTAGACCTTCTGGTGGTCGAGTGACAGTCTCCGTGGTCGAGTGACTTCAAATCTTCCGAGTGGAAGTCCTCATGGTCGAGTGGATGATGACTCTTCTTCGAATGCTTAGGGTATGAAGGTGACATCCTAGGGGAGGGTGTCTAGGTCAGGCCTATGACCCTACCCTAGGTACATATCTTCATCATTAGCCCCCGAATGGTTCAGGGTTTGAGTGGAGAAGGAGTTGATAACTTCTCCGATCCAGCTTTCGCACTTCGGAAATGTCTTGTCCAGAGGTCGAACGAACATTCATGATGACTTCAACTGCTTGTTCAGTCACCTTGATCCATTCTTGGTTTTGTCGAGTGAACTTTCATTGTCAAGCTTCGAGTGTTGATATGGGAAAAATCTTCCGTCTGACGGGTTCTTTTGCTGTCTGCGGATTCCAAGGGATTTGAATTTTGGGAAGCGCGTCAGACGAGGGAGGCCGCAGTAATCGGGACGGATTAGGCAGGCCGCCTTGATCTTCGTGCCACCTTTTTCGCCACGTATCGCGTGCGCGACTATTGCGGGATTTGATCGGATCGCCTGGGCCCACAAGTTAGCCACTCGGAAATGCCCTCATATAAGGCGTTGGACGGGGGTTTTCTGTTGGGGAACGTTGCAGAAAACAAAAATTTTCCTACGGTTTCACCAAGATCCATCTATGAGTTCATCTAGCAACGAGTATTCAGATTGCATCTACATACCTTTGTAGATCGCGAGCGGAAGCGTTCACTAGAACGTGGATGATGGAGTCGTACTCGCCGTGATCCAAATCACCGATGACCAAGCACCGAACGAACGGCACCTCCGCGTTCAACACACGTACGGAACGGATGACGTCTCCTTCTTCTTGATCCAGCAAGGGGGAAGGAGAGGTTGATGAAGATCCAGCAGCACGACGGTGTGGTGGTGGATGCAGTTGTCACCGCAGCAGGGCTTCGCCGAGCGTCTGTGCGAGAGGGAGAGGTGTAACAGGGGAGAGGGAGGCGCCAAGATTCAAGGGTGCGGCTGCCCCCTCCCTCCCCCCTTTATATAGGCCCCTGGGGGGGCACCGGCCCCTTGGAGATTGGATCTCCCAAGGGGGGCGGCGGCCAAGGGGGGTGGAGTGCCCCCCAAGGCAAGTGGGCGCCCCCCCACCCTAGGGTTTCAACCCTAGGCGCAAGGGGGTGGGCCAAGGGGGGCGCACCAGCCCACTATGGGCTGGTTCCCCTCCCAATTCAGCCCATGGGGCCCTCCGGGATGGGTGGCCCCACCCGGTGGACCCCCGGGACCCATCCGGTGGTCCCGGTACAATACCGGTGACCCCGAAACTTTCCCGTTGGCCGAAACAGCACTTCCTATATATAATTCTTTACCTCCGGACCATTCCGGAACTCCTCGTGACGTCCGGGATCTCATCCGGGACTCCGAACAACATTCGGGTTACTGCATATACATATCCCTACAACCCTAGCGTCACCGAACCTTAAGTGTGTAGACCCTACGGGTTTGGGAGACATGTAGACATGACCGAGATTGCTCTCCGGTCAATAATCAACAGCGGGATCTGGATACCCATGTTGGCTCCCACATGCTCCTCGATGATCTCATTGGATGAACCATGATGTCGAGGATTCAAGCAACCCCTTATACAATTCCCTTCGTCAATCGGTATGTTACTTGCCCGAGATTCGATCGTCGGTATCCCAATACCTCGTTCAATCTCGTTACCGGCAAGTCACTTTACTCGTACCATAATGCATGATCCCGTGACCAAACACTTGGTCACTTTGAGCTCATAATGATGATGCATTACCGAGTGGGCCCAGTGATACCTCTCCGTCATACGGAGTGACAAATCCCAGTCTTGATCCCTGTCAACCCAACAGACACTTTCGGAGATACCCGTAGTATACCTTTATAGTCACCCAGTTACTTGTGACGTTTGGTACACCCAAAGCACTCCTACAGTATCCGGGAGTTACACGATCTCATGGTCTAAGGAAAAGATACTTGACATTGGAAAACTCTAGCAAACGAACTATACGATCTTGTGCTATGTTTAGGATTGGGTCTTGTCCATCACATCATTCTCCTAATGATGTGATCTCGTTATCAACGACATCCAATGTCCATAGTGAGGAAACCATGACTATCTGTTGATCAATGAGCTAGTCAACTAGAGGCTTACTAGGGACATGTTGGTGTCTATTTATTCACACATGTATTACAATTTCCGGATAACACAATTATAGCATGAATAAAAGACAATTATCATGAACAAGGAAATATAATAATAATGCTTTTATTATTTGCCTCTAGGGCATATTTCCAACAGTCTCCCACTTGCACTAGAGTCAATAATCTAGTTACATTGTGATGAATCGAACACCCATGGAATTCTGGTGTTGATCATGTTTTGCTCTAGGGAGAGGTTTAGTCAACGGATCTGCTACATTCAGGTCCGTATACTTTACAATATCTATGTCTCCATCTTGAACATTTTCACGAATGGAGTTGAAGCGACGCTTGATGTGCCTTGTCTTCTTGTGAAACCTGGGCTCCTTGGCAAGTGCAATAGCTCCAGTGTTGTCACAGAAGAGCTTGATCCGGCCCCGACGCATTGGGTATGACTCCTAGGTCGGTGATGAACTCCTTCACCCAAATTGCTTCATGTGCTGCCTCTGAGGTGTTGGGGAACGTAGCAGAAATTCAAAATTTTCCTACGTGTCACCAAGATCTATCTATGGAGAGACTAGCAATGAGGGGAAGGAGAGTGCATATACATACCCTTGTAGATCGCTAAGCGGAAGCGTTCAAGAGAACGGGGTCGATGAAGTCGTACTCGTTGTGATCCAAATCACCGATGATCAAGTGCCGAACGCACGACACCTCCGCGTTCAACACACGTACAACCCGGTGACGTCTCCCATGCCTTGATCCAGCAAGGAGAGAGGGAGAGGTTGAGGAAGACTCCATCCAGCAGCACAACGGCGTGGTGGTGATGGAGGAGCGTGGCAATCCTGCAGGGCTTCGCCAAGCACCACGGGAGAGGAGAAGAACTTGGGAGAGAGGGAGGGGCTGCACCAAAGGCAAAAGGTGTGTTTGAGAGGCCCTCCTACCCCACTATATATAGGGATCCCAAGGGGGGGTGCGCCAGCCCCTAGGAGATCCAATCTCCAAGGGGGCGGCGGCCAGGGGAGGAGTCCTCCCCCCCAAGGCACCTAGGAGGTGCCTTCCCCTGCTGGGACTCTTCCTTTAGGGTTTCCCCAGGTGCATGGGCCTCTTGGGGCTGGTGCCCTTGGCCCATGTAGGCCAAGGCGCACCCGCTACAGCCCATGTCGCCCCCGGGGTAGGTGGCCCCACCCGGTGGGCCCACGGGACCCTTCCGGTGGTCCCGGTACAATACCGATGACCTCGAAACTTGTCCCGATGGCCGAAACAGGACTTCCTATATATAAATCTTTACCTCCGGACCATTCTGGAACTACTCGTGACGTCCGGGATCTCATCCGGGACTCCGAACAACATTAGGTAACCACATATACAAACTTCCTTTATAACCCTAGCGTCATCGAACCTTAAGTGTGTAGACCCTACGGGTTCGGGAGACATGCAGACATGACCGAGACGTTCTCCGGTCAATAACCAACAGCGGGATCTGGATACCCATGTTGGCTCCCACATGTTCCACGATGATCTCATCGGATGAACCACGATGTCAAGGACTTAATCAATCCCGTATACAATTCCCTTTGTCTATCGGTATGTTACTTGCCCGAGATTCGATCGTCGGTATCCAATACCTTGTTCAATCTCGTTACCGGCAAGTCTCTTTACTCGTTCCGTAACACATCATCCCGTGATCAACTCCTTGGTCACATTGCGCATATGATGATGTCCTACCGAGTGGGCCCAGAGATACCTCTCCGCTTACACGGAGTGACAAATCCCAGTCTCGATTCGTGCCAACCCAACAGACACTTTCGGAGATACCTGTAGTGCACCTTTATAGTCACCCAGTTACGTTGTGACGTTTGATACACCCAAAGCATTCCTACGGTATCCGGGAGTTGCACAATCTCATGGTCTAAGGAAATGATACTTGACATTAGAAAAGCTTTAGCATACGAACTACACGATCTTTGTGCTAGGCTTAGGATTGGGTCTTGTCCATCACATCATTCTCCTAATGATGTGATCCCGTTATCAACGACATCCAATGTCCATGGTCAGGAAACCGTAACCATCTATTGATCAACGAGCTAGTCAACTAGAGGCTTACTAGGGACATGGTGTTGTCTATGTATCCACACATGTATCTGAGTTTCCTATCAATACAATTATAGCATGGATAATAAACGATTATCATGAACAAGGAAATATAATAATAATCAATTTATTATTGCCTCTAGGGCATATTTCCAACAGTCTCCCACTTGCACTAGAGTCAATAATCTAGTTCACATCGATATGTGATTAACACTCAAGGTCACATCCCCATGTGACTAACACCCAAGAGTTTACTAGAGTCAATAATCTAGTTCACATTTACCATGTGATTAACACTCGATGAGTTTTAGGTTTGATCATGTTGCTTGTGAGAGAGGTTTTAGTCAACGGGTCGAACCTTTCAGATCCGTGTGTGCTTTACAAATCTCTATGTCATCTCCTAGATGTAGCTACCACGTTCTATTTGGAGCTATTCCAAATAACTGTTCTACTTGGAGCTATTCTAAATTGTTGCTCCATATACGTATCCGGTATCTCTATTCAGAGCTATCCGGATAGGTGTTAAGCTTGCATCGACGTAACCCTTTACGACGAACTCTTTTTCCACCTCCATAATCGAGAAAATTCCTTAGTCCACTAGTTACTAAGGATTACTTTGACCGCTGTCCTGTGATCCATTGTTGGATCACTCTTTGTACCCTCTTGCCAGATATGTGGCAAGGCACACATCAGGTGCGGTACTCAGCATGGCATATCGTATAGAGCCTATGACAAAAGCATAGGGGACGACCTTCGTCCTTCCTCTTTCTTCTGCCGTGGTCGAGCTTTAAGTCTTAAATTCATACCTTACAACTCAGGCAAGAACTCCTTCTTTGACTGATCCATCTTGAACACCTTCAAGATCATGTCAAGGTATGTGCTCATTTGAAAGTACCATTAAGCGTTTTGATCTATCCTTATAGATCTTGATGCTCAATGTTCAAGTAGCTTGATCCAGGCTTTCCATTGAAAAACACTTTCCAAATAACCCTATATGCTTTCCAGAAATTCTACATCATTTCTGATCAACAATATGTCAACTACATATACTCATCAGAAATTCTATAGTGCTCCCACTCACTTCTTTGGAAATACAAGTTTCTCATAAACTTTGTATACACCCAAAACTTTGATCATCTCATTAAAGCGTACATTCCAACTCCGAGATGCTTACTCCAGTCCTTAGAAGGATTGCTGGAGCTTTGCATACTTATTAGCATCTTTCAGGATTGACAAAACCTTCCGGTTGTATCACATACAACCTTTCCTCAAGAAAATCGTCGAGGAAACAATGTTTTGACATCCTATCTGCAAGATTTCATAAATAATGCAGTAATCGCTAATATAATTCCAACAAACTCTTAGCATCGCTACGAGTGAGAAAGTCTCATCGTAGTCAACTCCTTGAACTTGTCGGAAACATCTTAACGACAAGTCGAGCTTCCTTAATGGTGACATTTACCATCATTGTCCGTCTTCCTTTTAAAATCCATCTGTACTCAACAGCCTCACGACCATCGAGCCGTTCTGCCAAAGTCTACACTTTGTTTTCATACATGGATCCTTTCTCGGATTTTATGGCCTCGAGCCATTTATCGGAATCCGGGCCCACCATCGCTTCTCCATAGCTCGTAGGTTCATTGTTATCTAGCAACATGACTTCCAAGACAGGATTACGTACCACTCTGAAGTAGTACGCATCCCTGTCATCCTACGAGGTTTGGTAGTGACTTGATCTGAAGTTTCATGATCACTATCATAAGCTTCCACTTCAATTGGTGTAGGTGCCACAGGAACAACTTCCTGTGTCCTGCCACACTCTAGTTGAAGAGACGGTTCAATAACCTCATCAAGTCTCCACCATCCTCCCACTTAATTCTTTCGAGAGAAACTTTTCCTCGAGAAAGGACCCGATTCTAGAAACAATCCCTTATTGCTTTCGAATCTGAGACAGGAGGTATACCCAACTGTTTTGGGTGTCCTATGAAGATGCATTTATCCGCTTTGGGTTCGAGCTTATCAGCCTGAAACTTTTTCACATAAGCGTCGCAGCCCCAAACTTTTAAGAAATGACAGCTTAGGTTTCTCTAAACCATAGTTCATACGGTGCCATCTCATCGGAATTACGTGGTGCCCTATTTAAAGTGAATGTGGTTGTCTCTAATGCCTAACCCATAAACTATCGTGGTAATTCGATAAGAGACATCATGGTATGCATCATATCCAATAGGGTGCAGTTATGATGTTCGGACACACCTCACACTATGGTGTTCCAGGCTGTATCAGTTGCGAAACAATTTCCACAATGTCTTAATTCTGTGCCAAACTCGTAATTCAGATATTCATCTCTATGATCATATCATAGATATTTTATCCTCTTGTCACGACGATCTTTCAACTTCACCCTGAAATTACTTGAACCTTTCAATAATTCAGACACGTGATTCATCAAGTAAATATACTCAACATCTACTCAAATCATCTGTGAAGTAAGAACATAACGATATCCACTACACGCCTCAGCACTCATTGGACTGCACACATCAAAATGTATTACTTCCAACAAGTTGCTTTCTAGTTCCATTTTACTGAAAACGAGGCTTTCAGTCATCTTGCCCATGTGGTATGATTTGCATGTCTCAAGTGATTCAAAAATCAAGTGAGTCCAAACGGTCCATTTGCATGGAGTTTCTTCATGCATATAGACCAATAGACATGGTTCGCATGTCTCAAACCTTTCAAAAACGAGTGAGCCCAAAGATCCATCAACATGGAGCTTCTTCATGCGTTTTATACCGATATGACTTACGTGGCAGTGCCACAAGTAGGTGGTATTACTATCTTACTATCTTTTGGCATGAACATGTGTATCACTATGATCGAGATTCAATAAACCATTCATTTTAGGTGTAAGACCATTGAAGGTATTATTCAAATAAACAGAGTAACCATTATTCTCCTTAAATGAATAACCGTATTGCGATAGACATAATCCAATCATGTCTATGCTCAACGCAAACACCAAATAACAATTATTTAGGTTTTAATACCAATCTCGATGGTAGAGGGAGCGTGCGATGCTTGATCATATCAACATTGGAAACACTTCCAACACATATCGTCAGCTCACCTTTAGCTAGTCTCCGTTTATTCCGTAGCTTTTATTTCGAGTTACTAACACTTAGCAACCGAACCGGTATCTAATACCCTGGTGCTACTAGGAGTACTAGTAAAGTACACATCAACACAATGTATATCCAATATACTTCTATCGACCTTGCCAGCCTTCTCATTTACCAAGTATCTAGGGTAATTCTGCTCCAGTGGCTGTTCCCTTTATTACAGAAGCACTTAGTCTCGGGTTTGGGTTCAACCTTGGGTTTCTTCACTAGAGCAGCAGCTGAATTGCCGTTTTATGAAGTATCCCTTCGTGCCCTTGCCCTTCTTGAAACTAGTGGTTTCACCAACCATCAACAATTGATGCTCCTTCTTGATTTCTACTTTTGTGGTGTCAAACATCACGAACATCTCAAGGATCATCATACATGTCCCCGATATATTATAGTTCATCACGAAGCTCTAGCAGCTTGGTGGTAATGACTTCGGAGAAACATCACTATCTTATCTGGAAGATCAACTCCCACTCGATTCAAATGATTGTTGTACTCAGACAATCTGAGCACAAGCTCAACAATTGAGCTTTTCTCCTTAGTTTGCAGGCTAAGAAAATCGTCGGAGGTCTTATACCTTTTGACGTGGGCACGAGCCTGAAATCCCAATTTCAGCCCTCAAAACATCTCATATGTTTTGCGACGTTTCAAAACCGTCTTCGGTGCCTCAATTCTAAACCGTTTAACTGAACTATCACGTAGTTATCAAAATGTGTATGTCAGATGTTCGCAACATCCACAGACGACGTTCGAGGTTCAGCACACTGAGCGGTGCATTAAGGACATAAGCCTTCTATGAAGCAATGAGGACAATCCTCGGTTTACGGACCTAGTCCGCATAATTGCTACTATCAACTTCCAACTAAATTTTCTCTAGGAACATATCTAAACAGTAGAACTGAAGCGCGAGCTACGACATAGTTTGCGAAGACATTTTGACTATGTTCAGGATAATTAAGTTCATCTTATGAACTCCCACTCAGATAGACATCCCTCTAGTCATCTAAGTGATTACATGATCCGAGTCAACTAGGCCGTGTCTGATCATCACGTGAGACGGACTAGTCATCATCGGTGAACATCTTCATGTTGATCGTATCTACCATACGACTCATGCTCGACCTTTCGGTCTTCTGTGTTCCGAGGCCATGTCTGTACACATGCTAGGCTCGTCAAGTCAACCTAAGTGTTTCGCGTGTGTAAATCTGTCTTACACCCGTTGTATGTGAACGTTAGAATCTAACACCCGATCATCACGTGGTGCTTCGAAACAACAAACTGTCGCAACGGTGCACAGTTAGGGGGAACACTTTCTTGAAATTATTATGAGGGATCATCTTATTTACTACCGTCGTTCTAAGTAAACAAGATGTATAAACATGATAAACATCACATGCAATCAAATAGTGACATGATATGGCCAATATCATATAGCTCCTTTGATCTCCATCTTGGGGCTCCATGATCATCTTGTCACCGGCATGACACCATGATCTCCATCATCATGATCTCCATCATCGTGTCTCCATGAAGTTGTCACGTCATCTATTACTTCTACTACTACAGCTAACGGTTAGCAATAAAGTAAAGTAATTACATGACGTTTATGTTGACACGCAGGTCATAAATAAATTAAGACAACTCCTATGGCTCCTGCCGGTTGTCATACTCATCGACATGCAAGTCGTGATTCCTATTACAAGAACATGATCAATCTCATACATCACATATATCATTCATCACATCCTTTTGGCCATATCACATCACATAGCATACCCTGCAAAAACAAGTTAGACGTCCTCTAATTGTTGTTTGCATGTTTTACGTGGCTGCTATGGGTTTCTAGCAAGAACGTTTCTTACCTACGCAAAACCACAACGTGATATGCCAATTGCTATTTACCCTTCATAAGTACCCTGTTCATCGAATCCGATCCGACTAAAATGGGAGAGACAGGCACCCGCTAGCCACCTTATGCAACTAGTGCATGTCAGTCGGTGGAACCAGTCTCACGTAAGAGTACGTGTAAGGTCGGTCCGGGCCGCTTCATCCCACGATGCCGCCGAATCAAGATTGGACTACTAACGGTAAGCATATTGAACAAAATCAACGCCCACAACTACTTTGTGTTCTACTCATGCATAGAAAGTACGCAATAGACCTAGCTCATGATGCCACTGTTGGGGAACGTAGCATAAATTCAAAATTTTCCTACGTGTCACCAAGATCTATCTATGGAGTCATCTAGCAACGAGGGAGGAGTGGATCTACATACCCTTGTAGATCGCGCGCGGAAGCGTTCAAGAGAACGGGGTTGATGGAGTCGTACTCGTCGTGATCCAAATCACCGATGATCCTAGCGCCGAACGGACGGCACCTCCGCGTTCAACACACGTACGGAGCAGCGACGTCTCCTCCTTCTTGATCCAGCAAGGGGGGAGGAGAGGTTGATGGAGATCCAACAGCACGACGGCGTGGTGGTGGAAGTAGCGGGATTCCAACAGGGCTTCGCCAAGCGCTGCGGGAGGAGGAAGATGTGTCTTGGGAGGGAGAGGGAGGCGCCAGGGCTTGGGTCTAGTTGCCCTCCCTTCCCCCCCACTATATATAGGGCCAAGGGAGAGGGGGGGCGCAGCCTTGGCCCTTCCTCCAAGGAAGGGTGCGGCCA